>NC_090936.1:406535770-406625770 GCF_040938575.1 Ambystoma mexicanum | reverse complement strand
GGTCAGTATTCACAATACTCAATGTTCTCGTCTCTGGCGTCTTGGCGTACCTTCCTTGTTGCCTCTTACTAGAGTTATGGGATTTCTTATCCCGTTGTAGATTTTGAATTGTTCTTGCCCTGCCTGTATTTGTCCTCTTCACAGGATAAAGTGCTTTTGTTTCGCCCTCTTGGGGTATTTTGATTCTCAGTCCGACCTGGACTACAGGCCTGCTCAGCCTTCTGCGTGTATAGGTTTCTTCGCCCCTTTGTGAGCTATATGGACTCTCATCCCTCCGTGGGCGTATAGCTTTCTCAGCCTTCCTTTTATACATTTTTTCACCCCTTCATTGGTTATTTGGACACTCAGGTCTGCATAGGCTCTGCTGAGGCCTCATTACCCTCCTCCCGCTCTTGGTACGAGGTTGTGTACCTTTTTTCCAGCTCGTTCAGGGCTTTGTTGTCTCTGGCTAGACCAGTACCATGTCTCAAACCTGGCTTTGGTCTGCACAGTCGGGCTTCTTTCTGAGGTTTCTGCCATTTGGAATTGATGGGGTCATGACATTGCTTCTATTGGACATGCTCCTGGCTTGACTTTGCTTCCTTCTGCTTTGGGGTACCAGGCTATCCAGGTTCTCCGCCTTGCACCAAGCAACAGCAGTCCGTGGGCTCTCTTGATATTCTGCCTACCAGGTTGACAACGTGGTTCCGCCTTGTTTTTCCTGTGAGGGAGTGACTCTCTCTTCTTGGCAGTTGCACAAGCCAGCGTTTATCACTCTATGGCTGTTTCTCTATTCAAATATTGAAGTCTACGGTTCTTTATATTCCACCTGGTAAACAAAAGTGAGAGTACATTGGTTCCACTGTCCATAAACAGGCAGTCTGGGTCAGAAACCAAGGCTTCCACTCTTAAAGGACCCTGTACATTACTGCCCTGTTCAACTGCCAGAAACCAACCAATACTTGAGAGAGAGAGAGAAAGAGAGAGAGAGAGAAAGAGAAAAAGAGAGAGAGAGAGAAAGCGTGTGCAAATGTTTTTGCGGCATCCATGTTGGTTTGCAGCCCCTCCATTCCTGCCATGTGTCTAGGCAGGGCGACCTAACTCACACCATGGAAAGGTTCATTACAGCGCAATACTGTCATTACTGGGCACAGTCAAGACAAGTATTTCTACAGTGACAAATACTGGCATTACATCATAGTGACCAGGAGGGTTCTTACAATGACAAATACTTGCCTCCATGGGCACAGCCAGCAGGAATGTTTTCGCAGGAACATTTCCATTACTGGGCACAGTAAACACAAGTGGGATTGTATAGTGTCGATACTGGTACAGCTAGCATTAAAATATCTTACAGTGGTAAAATCTTGCTTATATTTTGGGCAGGCACCAAGAAGTGTATTTTGTGAACAAAAGCCTTCATGAGATACTATCAGTCCCATTTCTTCAATTCCCAAAATACCTACTTAGTACTGAGACGAGGAAGAGGGAACTAGGAGTAATACACTCTTACTATGTAGAACACCACTCTGGTACTAGGACAAAGAAGATGACTAAAGAGGCACACCAGTATTCTCAACAGCCATGTCCGACCTCAGGCAAACATGGAGAATTAAAAACACCTGAAACCCCTTGGAAGAGATACGGGTGTATAAAGGGAGAGGGTCAAGCCTGAAGAAGAGAGATGAAGTTGACGTGAATGCAGTAGCAGGACAGCAGCACAGCTCGTAGAAGACCGGAAGAGAATGAAACGCCAAGACGATGGAGGAAGACACTGCCTGGTAAAGTGTCATTGCGTGGCGAGGGAGCTGTGTCTCCAAGGAGCCGGAGAACGAGAGAGAAGGGAGACATGAAGCTGAACGGTCTCTTTGGTGTGGCCGAGAAGTGCTTGCTTCCCTGAGCGAGGGAGTCCTCCAGTGGCGTTTGAGGGGCAGGCAGTAAGACCCTGACCTCAATTCCTACAAAGCAGATAATGGGAGAAACTAAAGAAAGGAAAGCGGAAAACAGTGAGTTTCAATGAGATTCCTTGAAACCCGGTGTGCGTATGCAACCGAAGACATTACATTGTATCGGAGTGGTCGCATGCCGGCGGCACATTATCGAAAGCCTCTGAGTGAAATTGACTGAAACGTATGCAAAGCTTAACAGGCTGATTCATGGAATTTCTGCGCCGAAAAACGGGATTTGTGCGCCATTCTGCCCACAAATCCCTGTTTGTTGAACAGGGATTTGCGGGCAGAATGGCGCACCAAACTCTGTTTTTCGGCGCAAATAATTCCATGAATCAGGCTGTAAAGCATTACATTGTATCGGAGTGCTCACATGCAGAAGGCGCGTTGCCGAAAAGCCTCAGATTGAAGTTCATAGAAAAAGCATGAAGTTCAGAAAGCAAGAGAAACTAAGTTGCTGGAATTATGATGCTGACAGAGTGAATGTGCAGCCGAGGGGAGATAACGAAAAGGAGCAAAAAACAGAATGGGTAAAACTACGTTAACCAGAAAACCCACATTAAAGCAACAGAGGGCTTTGAGATATGAGCAAAAGGTGTGTTAAAGAACACGAGAAAGTCTGAGACTTTTCTCAAAGCAGATAAAACTTCTATGAGTGATTGCAAACTTGTGAGCCTGAAGGAATTACCAAGGTGGCAGAGAGTAGGGCAGGCACTAATGGTTGTGTGATATGTAATTGGTGGGCTGCGCAGCCCGTTAACTGACCCTACACCGCGGTGGGGCAGCCCATTCAGAAGGAGACTAGAAGATTGGGGTAGGGAACCCCTCAGCTCCTTTGAACTATTGTATTGTAAACTACGGTTTGAATATTGGGGAAGGGAACCCCTAAATAACTTTTGTGCTTGAAAGTTGAACTTTGTGAAACCAAGGGGGCTTTGATCTTGGGCAAGGGAAGCCTGAGCAGCCTGTTGAATGGTGCGAACCAAAAGGCTTTGAGTTCAAAGAATGGAACTCAAATAAGCCTATGGAACTTTAGAAAACTAGAGTACTGTGAACTTGTGACAAGGGAATCCTGAGATACCAGGATTACTTTCCTGTTGGGACGGCTTCTGTTGGTTTTTGATCATTTTTCCCAGTCCCATACAGAGTAGGGAGTTACCCTCCAGTACATAGTATCTCTACTCACAGACAACGCCAACTGGTTGCCTATTCGAGACAGAATCACACTTTGCACTCTGGCCATCATGCACAAATGACTCTCAAACTCAGCCCCTAGATATCTGGCTGACAAAATCTGCAAACACCAACCCTCACTCACCACCAGATCCTCTCACTCTCACAACCTTGTGGTGCCAAGGTTCAACCTAAAAACAGCTGGAGGAGCCAGCTTCCCTGTCCAAGCGGCTAAACGATGGAACTCTATTCCCATCCCTCTCAGATAAGAACCCTCATTCCTCACTTTCAAAGCTGGAATAAAAAATTGGCTGAGCATCAAGAACCCTGCAATAATTTGCCATCATTTTTATTTACTTGACCACTGTTTATTTATGCCTTGGATAAGACCGCCTGTTGTCTGACCCACCTGTAACTAGGGTCTCCACTTCACCATGTATATAACCTCTAAGTTTTTCAAGCGCCCAGTTACCCTAGGGTTCAGTGCCCGATATAAATAATAAACAAATAAAAAAATACAAATGTGTGTCAGCAATGGCCGGGGCAAGTGCTAGGACTTCTTGCACACAGAGATAGGGTGTAGGGTCTGTACCATCTAATCTACCCCATAGTCACCAGAATTATTCTTACCGTGATATGCGAGGACCAGAAGTGGATATTTTACATTGACAACCTTGATGCAGAATAGTGCTACTTACATATGATGTTGGGCGTGTGCAGCTGTTTCGGGGCATATTTTGATTTACTATGGAGTAACAATCATGATCTATTATTGTTACATAGGTTTCCCCTAAAACAATCAAGTAAACTGACAGAAATGAATTGCTATGCTAAATGCTTAGCTCGTGGTTGGGAGCAGACACTCCATGTTTGTTAGTAAATGGCTTGCATTAATGACCTCATCGAAGCCAATCAGATTCTTCTTCTTCTTCTTCTTCTTCTTGGGGTGGCTCCCTACAAATCAGGAACTGGCGATTTCCATCTACATAGATGATGCTCGCCATGGATCTCTCCACTCAGCTGAATGCTGCTTCTAAATCTCCACCCACTTCCCAGTAGCAGTGAAGAAGTATCAGTATTGATCTTATTTCCTTTAACTCCTACTGTGAACATTTAATATCTACAACAAAAGCGTAACCATCTCTTGAATACTTTGGCACCCAAGAAAAGTCCTGTTAACTAAACGGCAGTTGCACCTTGGTTCAATTATGATCTAAAAGAACTCAAGCAGGTCAAGGGTCCCCAAACGCTGTCAGGTAAAACACTGTAGGCCATGCTAGGTCTTCTTCCACTTCACAAAAGGGAGAGTGGGCAGGTTATGCTGTGCAAATGGGACAGTGCATAAATTGCCTTGTCGACAAATGGGGTTTTAACAATTGTGGGGTGCATTTAAAGGCCCCAAACAGAGGTCCCTTTCATCTGAACAGCAGCATTTAAACACTGCAACCAAAAACGACCTTGCTTTACTTTTATTTTACATGAGTGGCAAGAATTTCAACATTGCAACAAAAACAGCCTGGTTTGCTTTTGTGCTCATGTAAAATTAAATAACCATGGACAAAGGGGCCTACCCCATCATTATCAATTTAACAAGCAGCAATGTAAATTCACCCAAGAAGGAGGAATCAAAGCATCCTGTGACCTGCAAAGCAGGATTTTTAAACATTAAAAGCAAAAACGGCCTGCACATGTAGTTGCAAATAAAAACGGCTTTAAAAAGCCACCATGGAAAAAGATATCACTGCTCACACAGAAAATGTCAGGAAGCAGAACAGGATGTGGGGGGTGACCAAAGCAAATGTATATTAAGAATCATCTTCAAAACAAATTGTTTTAAATATGTAGAAGACCTTATGCAATCAAATAATGGAGTCTGAAGGTATCTCTGAAGACATGCTAATTCTCCGTCCACAGCAGGTTCCATGTAATAATGTCGCCACAAAAATCTCGCCATGCAAAAATATCGCTGAAAAATGGCTGTTTTTTTGTGGTGACATTATTGCATGGAACATGCGGGGGACACCCCTGCAACCCCCAAATCTTTTTTTCTTTTTTTTTGCCCCTGTCCCCATATATATGGTCACCCATCCTTTTCCCAGTGAAATTATTTACGGCGACCATATATATGGGGATAATATTACCCGATACCCCACAGCACGCAAAAAAAAAAGACTAAACAATAATGATTGGATCTTAACTATGAAAGCAAAATATATACTTGATCTGAGTTGTGTAACTGATGTGCGTGCCCTAAATCAACTGCCTCAATATCTACAAACATTTCCAGACAAATCGATAAGAAACAGCTTTTTGCGACTTTGTCTCAATCTATTACCTACACGAGAGATTTTGGCGAAGACTAAACAACTTTCAGAAACTATGGCGTATTGTAGATTCTGTCTACTAAAGGACCAATCTGAGTCAATTGAACATATGACTTGTTCAGCGCTAGCTGAAAAGCAAACTTTATTCAGCGATATGATTCCGACCACAAAAACAGAACTTGATGCTAAACAGCGATGGTCACGAATTTTAAGCGGAGATGATAAACCACTAACTTTTCGAATCATCCCATTTTTTAGAGTGATTAATGTAATGAGTGGCTGACTTGCATATCATCACTATTCTCTTTTTTTCTTTTGTCCCTTCTTTTTTTTCTTCTTTTTTTTTATTTTTTATCCCTTTTGCTCTGCTTTTGTTCATAGCTATTTTACGATGGTTTATGAATGGTAGCTGCTACTTTTTTATACTGTGCACCCTGATTATGGATTGCAATTGTTAACTTTTAGCATATTGTATCTTGTTTTTGATAAAGAATTTGTAAAGGTTTGTTTGTAAACCAAATACAAAAAAAAAAATATGTTTCACCCACAAAACTCCAGTCACATTTGAAGAGACACTTACTTCAGGAAAAACCTGTTCTGGCTGAGGCAGGAACTTCACACTGACAAGCCCCACTTCCAGCTGGATATCACACCTCTCCTCGAACAACCCTACAATAAAATGTGATCCTGCTGGAGGCGTCAGAATTCCCTACTCTGCAGACTGGCTGGCAGGAGTCCAGGGAGTTCGAAGAAGGCACAATGTGGCTGAAGCATGACCAGAAGGTGTGAGTCATTGTAGCACTCACTTCAAAGAGCCCACACTAATTTCAAAGGGACTCATAAAACTGTCATGCCTGCGCCATGGGCGCATCCATTTACACTCAATTTGGACTATATGTTTATCATTTATTTACAACAGACTCTTGGATCTATCTATATTTAATTTGGAAACTTTATTTCCCATTTGCGAGACTTTGCTGCTTAATTATTATTTCCAACAAACTACGCATACCATAATGCACCTGGCTACAAGCATTGATTCCTGGCTGTTCCTATTGGTTATCAATGGAACTACACCCCCCAGAAGCCCTAGAGACTTGCCCTGCTTCCACCAGCCCAGGAACAGAAAGGGAGGTGGCCGATTGCCTGCAGGTGTGTTTAGCCAGGTGCAACCAATTAGCCTGCCTCTGTGCTGGGCTAGGCAGTATAAAGGCTGCTGTCTGCAAGTGGCTCAGCCTCTTGCATCTGAGAGTTCTTCCTCCACCTTTTGCTTCTTTCTACGGATCTTGTATGCTGCTTACCTTCACTCCTGCATGGACCCTGCCTTGTTGCTTGCTCCACCCTGCTGCCTCCAGCCATAGCCTTCCAGGCTCCCTGCCTCACAGCCCTGCTCCTCTGGGCTCTCCACACTGCAGCTGATCACGCTCTGCTGCCTTCCAGCCTTCGCCCTTGCCCTGCCGGGCTCTCCACACTGCAGCGGATCACGCTCTGCTGCCTTCCAGCCTTCGCCCTTGCCCTGCCGGGCTCTCCACATTACAGCGGATCACGCTCTGCTGTCTTCCAGTCTCCGCCCTTGCCCTACCCAGCCTTCGCCCTTGCCCTGCCGGGCTCTCCACATTGCAGCGGATCACGCTCTGCTGCCTTCCAGCCTTCGCCCTTGCCCTGCCGGGCTCTCCACATTGCAGCCGATCACGCTCTGCTGCCTTCCAGCCTCCGCCCTTGCGCTGCCGGGCTCTCCTTATTGCAGCCGATCACGCTCTGCTGCCTTCCAGCCTCCGCCCTTGCCCTGCGTACCCTCTACATTGCAGCTGATCACGCTCTGCTGCTTTCCTGCCTCAGCCCTTGTCCTCTGGGCTCCCTGCCCTGCAGCCTGCCTCACTCCGGCTGCCTTCAGCCCTTGTCCTCTGGGGCTCCCTGCTCTGCAGCCTACCTCTCTCTGGCTACCTACAGCCCTTGTCCTCTGGGCCTTCCTACTTTGTAGCTTATGCCGCTTCGCTGCCTACTACCTACCTTTTCCGCTGGGTTCTCGGCCTAGCAGCTCTCTACAGTCCTATGCTACCTTCTACGTTCATCGGCCCTGTCCCTCAGGGTTCACTCCTTACTGCCCGGCCCTTACGGGATCCTTGCCGTGCAGTCTGCTTTACTCTGCTGCCCTAAGCCCTTTTCCTCTGGGCGTTCTACCTTACAGTCCTACCCCTGTGGGCTTACTCATTGCTTTCCTGCTCCTCTGAGCTCTCAACCTTGTTCCTTAATGTCCGCTGCTATCCTATCCTGTTACACGACTTTCCTTTCATTTCCTTCTACTAGTTTGCTATCACCTCATTTACTGGATTTGTCTGTAGTATCTTCTCTTGTACTGTTTGTAGACCCTTTTGTACAGAGCTTGTCTGTTGGTTCCCATCAGTCAACCTCTGCCCCTTCCCTTGTCCTGTTTCTACATTACAGACACCCAGAGCTGCTGTTCCAAGTCATGAGCAATCAGCGTGGGCCTCTGTTATAGCAAACTGTGCAGAAGGCTAGAGTATTTCCAAGGTTCGTGGAATACTCTTTTCCTATATCTGCATACACCCCAAGAGGGTATTCATTCTGTATCTTTTCCCTTGCTACTCTTGCTTACTCTTCGTTCTCTTTCCTTTCCGCTGTGTGTGTTCTTATCTGTCCACTTTATTTGGCACAACCACCCAAACCCTTTCTGGGTGTCCTGTGCCACTCTTAATAGAGTGGCACTCCTGACAAAAACTGTCTGGTCACAGGCTGAGCCCAGAATAAGACAGATGGCTGTGGGTGATGAAGTGTCCCTCCCACATGTTGAACAGGCACTCCCAATTGATATTAAAAGAATGTTTTCATATTTATCATTTTTGCGCAGCAATAGAATGAGGATTAATTTCGTTTTTATGCCTTTTTTCATGTCATTTCCAGGCGGGTTTTGGGGATATAAATTGCATTTACCTGGGACTTTGGGGACTGTAATGGCCAGTAAGACTAGTTTTCTGGCTGATCTGAACATATTACAAACGTGTGAGTTGGTGAAAAGGTGGAAAATTAAATCAGGAACATGCTTGAGCACTTACATATTCATAATTGTTGTACATTTTATGACAATGACAAAAATGTGCCACATGGCCATGCTACATTATATGGATTTGGCGATCAGCTTATCTAATTCCCCTTGATCAAAGAAAACCGCATATGCTTCATATGGCAGTGGCTAGTATAATTATGAAGTTATGATACATAACTAGTTTTTGCCAAAAAGTTGCAATGAGAACAAGGGATGGTAATAAATACAGACAGATGGTGCTCTCCTCCCCTGAACCAATCCTGACAGTGGGCTGAGATAGGAATGGTAACTGTCCAATCCGAGCAGCAGGGATAATTACAGGGGACTCCCCCTAGATTGTAAAATTAGTGATGTAATTTATGCTATATAAGGGGGCTGTACTAGGACTCAGGACACACACAGACTGGGGAGACAGAAAAGGAGGAGAGAAGGCTGCTGACCCGTACCATCTTTGAGGGTGCAGTGACCAGACCCTTGTCTTTTCTTTCCAGAAGGTCCTGAGATGCAGCTGGCTTTCCTGATTTTTAAACCAAGGCTTGCTATGTAAGTAGCAATACCCCCAGCCCTAAATTGCATAAGCCCTTCATTTTTGTAGCAGTGCATCCAATATCCTCAATGAAAACCCCAAATTGCCAGTGTAATTCAGTCAACTCCCCATAAGAAGAATCTCTTGTTTGACTGTGTATGTTAGCATATCTCCTTTGAAAAACCTCTCAGTTGTCTGTATAAATCCTTAGTATTTTTTTTAAGTAAATCAATTAATTCCCCCTTCGAAATTCATGGTTCAAGATTGTTGCAATTCGAAATCAACCATCTTGTTCCTGGGGTTTTTATTTAATTGTTATAGTCATTAAAGTGTTGCCTCAAAATAATTCTCCTTGTAACTAAAAAACAAATGTGTCAGTGTATTGTGTGCATTACCAAATAATTATTATTTTCACCTGTCCTATTAAACCCAAACCGTTGTTCCCACAGTAAGCAATCCCTTTTGCCTAGAAGTCTTCCTGTTATGAGCTTCTGTCCTTGTCACTGAAAACCGATTTTCCTATTGTAAGCTAAGCCCCTTTCCTGAGCTGCCGGTCATCGTAAGGCTCAGTATAACAAATTTCCATTTGCCACTGTATTTTCCCTTTGCATGGGTTTTCTCCCAAGAACCAATTTTCCTACTTCATGTCTATTTTGCCGTGGTGTGCTGATTAGTATTCTCTAAAACTTTTCCTATCTCCTAAGTGTAAGCAATACGTATTTTCTTCTATTCAGTCCGCTAGCAGTTGTGAGTAAAAATCAAAATCCCATTCTGGCATTTTGCTCCAAAAATGGGTTTTCCCTTTCTTTGCTGGCTTCCCATCTTGTGGTGGTGGGCTTCACGCCAAATCCGATTTCCCCCCTATATTCCTACTCCTTACCACTGCCTTCCATTCAAAGGAATCAAGTTTAATTGATGTTTGGGTGGCGGTGTTGCACGGGGGAGTGTTTAACTGTTGGTGCTATCACTTTGCGGTAAATAGTTTTTTTTTTTTGTTTGCCATTAAAAAAAACAGAATTCACTGTAATAGTGTATCTTAACCAGATGGTTTTGTAGAGATTATTGCATTTTGTGTTGCCACAACATTGGTGGCTGTGAAATTGTTTGATTTTCCTTTTTTTATTAAATAATGAATTACTAAATATCTTACTGATACACACCGGTTTGGTTCCTAGTCCATTGTGACATGGGGTGTTTCTGGAGGTTGGGTGCGAGACGGGTTGGAGGCCTACTCAAAAGAATCTGTAGTATATTAAAAATAAAAACAAGCGCTTCATTGTGCGCCACATCCATTGTAGGGGAAGGAGTTCCCTAGATGGCGTGTGCGGTGTAATAAACCGTAACACAATGTGCTAATAGCCTTAGGGTATTTGGGAGGGTCATTATTGCTCAGGATGCTTTCCCAATTTATGGGACTTAAATTATACCACAATAATGAGCACCCTCAGATTTGTATGTCTTACATCAAGAAGGCCCCCTGAAACTATAAATGCGCAATGATGCAGCCCGTTCTCTGTGCACTTTATCGGCAGCTTTTTGATGATTGTTTGTACTGTTAGAAATGTAATGGTCCTGTTTCTGAATCAAATTAATAAGCTAAACAATTCAGAATATTCCTTTAACATGTGAAAGTTGAACGACCAAAATGCTATCAATTAAAATAATGTATTAAGGAGTTGCCAGTTGCAAAGCTTGACACAGAAGGAAATACTGTGGATAAAAGTGTCAGCACATTCATGCATTAACATACTTTCTCAATCTATTTTTTTCTCTTATTTAAACAATCTTTTAAATAAACAGGAAAATAATCATGTACACATTAGCACTGGAATCATTTGGGAAGAATAAAGACTTGTCACCCAAATTTCTTTATGCATAATTCAAGTGACAAGGTCATATTCTCTTATCATATGATAGGTTATTTATAACATGCTTAATACCCAGAGGTTTCTAAGTGCAGACCCGGGGTTCGAACCCGTGGTGCTCTGTGGTGCTCTGTGTTTATTGAAATTTTGATCAACTTGAAATTCATCGCATAATACACAGTAACAATAAAGCATTAATACCCCTGATAATCAACGCTTCAAAATTTCATTTTAACTGGATTAGAACGTTTCTAGAACTTCATCAACACATTTCATCAACACATCAAAACGCTCAAATAATCCTGATAAGACAGTTTAACATTTTGTGATGCTTCAACACAAGGAGGAAGAAAAGGAGAAGAAAAAAAAAATAAAATACCACACTTCATTCTTGATTAACTACTTTACATCTCAAAAGGCAGAATCCCCGCTCGTCCAACCATATCCGGCCCGGCCCACTCATATCCAGACATTGTTACAGCTTAAGCAGAAGTTTGACCAGTTTTGGTTGATAAAACATATGTTCTTTTTCAGCTACGTGTTCCAAATACGGTCCCCAGATGCGGCCAAATTTGGGTATTCTCCCCGCAATTGTAGCCGTACGTTTTTCCATTCCAAACATTTCCCAAACCTTCACCCACCAATAGGCTTTGTGAGGACCCTCTGCCTCTTTCCAGAAGCAGGCTCGTGTGAGGTGAGCTGCCATAAGTAGTTGAGTAGTCAGTTCGGCCCTAGGGCCCGATAACGGGTAAAACCCATCTTCTGGTGCATCGTCCAACAGCATTATAAGCGGATCCATAGGTAGTTGAGCCCCAGATATCCCTCTAATTTTGGATCTGATTTCCAACCAATAGGACTGTATGATAGGGCAGTGCCACCACAGATGGCCTAGGTCCCCTCTCACCCCACATCTATGCCAGCATGTATCTGCGTAGTCTGGGTTCAGTGTGTGTAGCTTTTGCGGGGAGAAGCAACACCGAAAGCAGAGTTTAAGAGCCCCTTCCTTTACTGCAGTACATCTTGAGGATCTGTGGGCCCTACCCCAAATCCTCCACCAAGATTCTTGAGAAATAGTGATCCCCAGTTCCCTTCTGCCATGCCAGCATATAGGGGAGCTTTTCGTCCTCTGGAACATTCTCCAGAAGACATTAGCAAGTAGCTATCTTATGAGTGAGTTGGCCTTCCACAGCAGTTAGCTCCAAACCTGTGGGAGCCCTTGTGGCCAACCGTCTCGTAGTCGGATTAGTTATCCAATGACAGAGCTGTATATACCTAAATCTTTCCATTTCTGGGAGATTAAATCTCTCTTTACACTGGTGAAAGGTCAGGGGCAAGTTATCAACATAAAGCTCTTGCAGTCTCAGTGGTTTCTCAATAGACCAAAGGTGATATGAGTTGGGTTGGAGCCCTGGGGTAAAGTCTGGGTTCTGCGTAACAGGAGAAAGTGGGCCAAGGCCTGATTGGAAACCTCTCTGCGTGCAGGCCTTATCCCAGCATCGAAGCGTAGTTGCCATTGTGTGGAGGAGGGATCCCCGATAACTCGCCGCCTCTCGCAGGAGAAATGGCAAATGTTTCAGCTGGGCCCAGTTAGCTGTTCAATATAATGCCATAAAGGGGTCTCAGTTGGGTTAGTCCAGCTCAATATGGGTGCTATTTGGGCTGCTCTAAAATATAGCAAAATTGAGGGTAGCCCCAAGCCACCTAGCAATTTATTATGCATTAATAGTTTGCGTTGGATTCTTAGTGTTTTCCGTTGCCATATGAAGCGGCCTATTTCTTTTTGCAGTTCGAGAAGATTTCGCTCTGGAATCAGTATTGGGAGGGCTTGGAACGTGTATAATAGCCTCAGAAGCAAGACCATTTTAACTGCGTTAATGCGTCCAAGCCAAGATATCTCTTGTGAGAGCCACTTCAGCAGGGACTCCTTAGTGTCTTTTAAGAGGTTGGGGCGTTGGCCTTCAGTAGCCCTGCATAAATTGGGGTCAAGTTCACACCCAGATACGTGATGTGTGTGCTCTTCCAATGGAAGGGGTATGTACTCTGCAAGACAGCCAGAGTGTCAGGGGTTTCCGACAGGTTCAAGCCCATTGATTTAGCTGTGTTTATTGTGAATCCTGAAACCGATGCAAATTGGGCAAGTAGGGTCATGAGGGCAGGGAGGGAAGTTCTAGCCTCTCTCAAGAAACAGAGCACATCATTTGCATATAGAGCCACTTTGTGACTCTGCCCCCCGACCTCAAACCCCTAAATCTTCGGGTGAAGACGAATTTGCTGGGCCAGGGGGTCCATCGCTAAAGCAAATACCAATGGGGATAGTGGGCAGCCTTGCCTTGTTCCCTTACCCAAGGCTATCTGGGCCGATCGCTGCAAGTTAACTTTTATTCAGTTAGAGGGGATTTGGAAACTTGACAGGATTAGCCTGGAAAATTTCGGCCCAAAGCCGAAGCCCTTTAACACCAGATTTAAGTAGTCCCAAGACGTACTATCAAATGCTCTATGGGCATCTAATGATAATAATGAGAGGGGGGTCGGGATCGTAGGGGCTAAATCCACCAAATCTATAGCTTGGCGGATGTTGTCATGCGCAGACCGACCCCGAATAAACCCTGTCTGGTCCCTATGTATTATTATTGGTAGAACCTCCCCCAGCCGCCAGGCTATGATTTTGCTATAAAGATTTGCATCCATATTAAGCAAGGCTATGGGGCAATAGGATGAGCACTCAGTTGGGTCCTTCCCAGGCTTCAAAATTAGTGTCGCAGTCGACTCTGCCATTGTTTGTGTAACAGTACCTGTTTCCCATAAAAAGTTGAATATCCTCGTGAGGTGGGGTGTGAGTTCTACCCTGAAGGCTTTATAAAAATTTATTCGGAAACCCATCTGGGCCCGGAGCTTTGCCAAGCGGAAGGGATTTGATTGCTGCCTCTACTTCTTGTGTGGTAATTGGGTCTTCCAAGGGGTCTCTCCCAAGGCTTGTAGGACTTGCTGGAGATTCACATTTGTTATAAATTCTTTGGAGGTGTTTATATCGCTTATGTGCGGGGCTGTTTGTTCTCTAAAAAAGGGTTCAATAATCTGGAGTTTACCCTCTTCTGAGGAAACGTGTCTTCCTTCGCCATCGTGTAGGGTATCTATCCTATTTCGCATTGTCTGTTTTTTCAATTTTGCCGCCAGTAGTTTGTTGGCTTTGTTCCCCCTTGTATAAAAGTATTGCTTAGTAAGCATCATGTGGTGAGCTGCCTTTGCCATGTGGTGCACTTCAAGGGCCTTCTTAGCTGTCCGCAAGTCTCTCAAAGAGTGTCAGGAACTATTCTCTTTATGTATCGCTTCGAGCCTGCGGGACTCTTCTTCTAATTGAGTCTGCATTAGCTTCCTGGGCCTACCCCTTTGTGCCGCTTGTTCAATCAAATACCCTCTTAATCACTACCTTACTAGCTTCCTATGTTGTGTCCCAGCCCATGTTGTCATTGTCATTCTCCTTGAAGTATAATTCAATAACCTCCCTTATGTGAGTTCGAGTTATTGGGTCGTTCAGTAAAAACTCATTTAATCGCCAAGGGGGCCTCTGGGCTAGGGTTGCCTGAAGGGGGGACATTGTTTATCTCACTGGGGAATGATCTGAAAGGGCTTCCGGGAGGATTTCCGCCTCTATCACGGAGGGAATTAGTGAATCTGAGATGAGAAACATTTCTAGCCTCGAGAACCCTTTGTGAACCGCAGAAAAATATGTATAGTCTTGCTCCTCCTGATGGCAGTAACGCCATACCTCAATGAGTGAGTGTTCCCGCAACAGTGCGGTAAGTGCTCTAAAATTACTCTTGTCATTGGCCGTTGGGGGTAAAGTCTTGTCAATTAAGGGGTTGACCACCGCATTGAAATCACCTCCAAGGATTATTTCCCCTTCTAGGTGGTCGGACAGAGCTTTAGATAACTTTGCAAAGAATACATCTTGTTTAGCATTCGGCGCATATATGGAGACTAGGGTGATTCTGCGCCCATCTAACATGGCCACGACCAATAAGAACCTTCCCTCATTGTCTCGCACCACTTCCACTGTATTGAGAGAAATGCCCTTGCGCACCAGAATGGCGACCCCTCATTTTTTCAGGCCACTGGAAGCGAAACATTTCGTGGGGTATAGCCTGTTAAGGCGAAATTCATCAGCAGGCTTCAGGTGGTTTTCTTGAAGGAATAAGAACCTGGTGTCTAGGGAGGCTAATCTATGAAACAAGGCATTACGCTTTAGGGGGGAATTTAAGCCTTGTACATTAAGGGTAATACAATTAACGTTCAGGGCTGCCATTCAGGATTCGCTCTGGCTTTTGTGATCCATTTAATAACAGGGTTTCATGCTCTCGAGATGGCTCCCCAGTTCGTCGTTTTTCTCCCCCATCCTCCCGATTGTGTCCCCTGGGTAACATGCTTTGTATAACGCCCAGCATAGAAGTTTCGGGGGGAGGAGTCCTGAAAAAAGCTCAGCCAGGACTTTTGCATTATGATGTAGTTTACAAACCTCGTGTGGTGTGCAGGGTTAAAACACAGGCCTATTAATGCATTGATAAAGCAACAAACATTAAAAAAAACAATGAATACAGGGTAATGAAAACAATATGAATAGAGCCCGCGCCGGGCTTACTTCTCCAGCTAACATGAACAAACCGTCAACGATAGTGGGCGCCATCCATTCAGGTGCCCACATTCTCTACTGTACGGGAACTTCAATCATTATAACTTCAGCTTAGGAATTCACATATAGAAAGCGTATCTCCTCAGATTGCTTACGGGTTCTGCCGACAAGTAAAAAATGAGGGCTTGCCATGGACCCCAGTTCGGCAGAATCGTCTCTAGTCGAGCATGGATAAATAAAGAGCTCTGTCATCCACCATGTTGATTATTATCAAGCTAGGCATTGTTCAGGTTCAACTGGCACTGGGATTATCCGCTTCCAATAACGAGGGGGCCCCCAGCCCTGCTGCTTATTCGCTTCTTCCGTGGGTTCTGCCTCCTGGGCGATGCCAACCTCTGAGCTTTCTCCTTTTGTCCTTCGGCGTAGGGTTAAAACGTGGGTTCACCGTAATCTGGGCGCGAGGCTCCCGGGCATCTACGTCACTTGGCTCGGTCATCAGCTCACTAGCTTCATTTTCTGAAGAGATTATGTAGTGCTGATTGTAAAAGTCAAAGATTAATTTACATTGGAACCCCCAGCGGTACCGAATCTTTGTAGCCTGCAGCCAGGCCGTCACCTCTGTAGCCGTCTTCGATTTGCAAGGGTGCATGAGGAGAGATCTTGGAAGAGCTTTATGGATGAACCCCAAAATTGCACTGAGGCCGATTTTCTGCCTGCTAGCATGATTTCCTCTTTCTGGCAGAAAAAATGCACTCGGGGTAAGAACATCCAGGAGGCGGTTTCTTCTTAGTTGGATTGAGGAATATACCCGATGGGTCCTGTCCAGTGTCAATACCTCGGAGGATGGGAGTTCGAGGAGGGATTTAAATAGAGCTTCCACGTATTTAGGAAGATCTTGATCCTGGATTTGCCAGGGAATGCTGCGAAGACACACGTTGTTCCTCCTCGACCTATTTTCAAGGTCGGCTTGTTTAGCCCAGATATCTTCAAGCTGATCTTCAACGACCCTCACCCTTTCTGAGAGAACTTCGCTGTCGTGCGTTCGTTCACAGGCTAAATTTTCCAGTTCATGGACCCTGATTTCAAGGCCCCCGAGGTGCGCCGTTAGGTCCGCCAGTGACCGAGCTAGGGATTCTTTTGGGTTATTGATTTCAGCCTTGATTTCTTCGGTGATATCTTGCTTGAGGGCCTTTAGCATCTCTTCAAAGTCACTTTTGGAGAAGGCCATATCTGAGTGCCAGGAGCTCGGCGGAGCTGGGTGGATGTCGGCTGCGACTGTGCGTGAACAGGAAGAAGGAGTCGGCTGTGGCATTAAAAAGGCCTGAATGCCATGCGTTTTCCGCTTCTCTGCAGTTTTATGCATTGCCAATGACTACCACCCTTGCATTAATGCGCCCTCAGCGCAGGGGCTTATAGTTAGGGTGGTCTTTGTAAGAGAGAGGATGGGGATCCTCCGGGAATTCGGCAAGCATGAAATCTGCTCCCTTAGCTCAGATATTTTGAGGTAACAGGGGTCCTCCTTCTCCAGGGTTCATGCACTCGCCGGCAGCACACCTCGGCCTGCTACCCCAATCACCCAGTTGAAGGACACAGAAAGCCCCACAACGAGTCACCCGGAAGTGGGTAGGCTCCCACCTTCCGTTCAGAATACACACATGTCTATGACGTTTAAGGCTATGTCTAATGTGGAATGCCCGAAGGCAAGGAATTTAATTTGCTGACTTTGTAGGAAAAGGGGATGACCCCCTCCCCTTGCCCGCCGCAGGCCAAGCAGCAGGGAGACAATCCAAAGTGAGGCTGGTGATAGATGGCCACAGTGCGAGAGCACGCCCTCCGCAGGCGTTTAGAGTCCCCAGAGAGAGAAACAGTATGGCTCATTGAAGGACCGGTCTGCCCGCCAGATCAGCACATTTGGGGCGGTACGGAGGGTGGGGGGGGGCTCATTTCACCGGAATTCCCATCTCAGGCACACATATCCCTCAGTCGCTGGGGTTTATCCCCTCAAACAACATCTAGCAGTGTTCTCGGCTGCCCGAGGGCCGTAATGGCTGGTGGCATGAACCTCCGCCCGACTGTTCTGCAACGCACCGGGGCCGCTCACGAAGTCTGCAGCCAGCATGTTGCTTGGGATAAGGCACTGGTGGAGGGGCCGCGTTGCAGAACGTGTCTCCTGCAGGCGTTCCAGGCTCCCAGGCTCCAATGCCTCCGATGAAAGCAGCGGTCTCCTCCTCCCGGTCTTCCTCCCTCCAGCTTGCAAGAGGGGCGGCAAAGCTGAGTTAGACCTGCGGGGCACCTGCCGCCCTGCGCCCGTAAGACAGGTCCGCCCCCCGGGAAGGCACCCAGCCACAGGACCGCCGGACACACCGCTCGACCCGCCAGCCAGATGGTCCCTTTCGCTCACTTCTAGGAGCCGTGCCGAGCAGCGTTGGCTACTCTCCTGCTGTCTGGGGAGCCGCGTCACCTTCCAGCCGAACTAGGGATCTGTCCCAAATACATTAGCGATGTTGGCGCGCACCGCCATTTTCTCTCTACGGCCGCGCCGCCACAATCCGGGCTACAGCTTCCGAATCAGAGGCGAGCGGCACCGTATCTCAGCCTCCGCCGACGCGATGTGTGTTTGGCAATCCGTGAACATCTCAGGTGAAGAATCCCGTCCTAAAATGTCAATTTCGCATGGTTTGGGCACCTTACTGCGGAGCTCACAGCAGACACAGCGCCATGGCGTGCTGCCTGGCCACGCCCCCCAAAATGACATATTATTAAAAATGTAGTGGATGTAATATAATTTCTTTTTTTTTTTTTTAACATCAGTACAACTACAGTAGGCTTCTTCAAACCTCTACACTTTCTTTCATAACTCTTCTCTCACAGTACCTCTCAAAAAGTTGTTTGGCAAATACAATGCTCCAGAAATACGCAATTCATAAGAGGGCATTTCAGTGAGACATGTTGTAATACTTGGACCACTACAGTAGTCAAAATATGTTTGGGCCCTCATCCACAACTCCAAAATTATTTTCATGGTCCAACAATTTCTTATTTGCTTCCAACTGAAATGTTCTCACTTTAATGTCCGTCTGATTGCTCACTGATTCGAACTCATGGATTACCTTACATGTCAAGCACCCTGTGCGTGTGGTTAAAAGAGGAAATTATTGTGCGAGACCAATATATCCAAAAGCTATTTTGTACATGAGTTGCTGTATCTTCCGTTTTTAATGTAAACACACATTGATTTTATGTTAAAACAAGAAAAAGGCCATCATATCAAAGACATACATAAGAAATGACCCTAAAAGCGTTGAGACATAATGGACTTTGACTTTGTGCATGCCGATTGAAGTAATTTCCTTACAGCGAGAACAGCTACCGGCAGAACTAGGCAAGTTACTCGCAACACTGCATTATCTTTCCTAAAGGTTTGAGGACAGCGCATCTTAAAAGCCACTTCTGCAGGACGCTGTTAAACACTAAGGTCAATACCAAGGTTGCTCACTTCTTCAAGTGTTTTAAGATAGACCAAATCCAATCATGACTGACTGCTGTGCATTACATTCCCATTTTCAGATGGGTCAGAGGGACATTCGTGGGGCTTGAATAAAATAATTGGCTTCAATGTTTTGTTTCTTACTCTCCTGAGGGTCTGCATCTTTCAGGTTAACTTCTAAAAACGTAAAACCTGAGCTATTCGAACTTTATCCAGAGCACACAGCAAGCTTGACTTGGAACATGTCACATGAAAAACTGCATTCTGTTCTTGAATCCAGAGTACAAAGTTGGTTCATGTTTCTCTCATGCTTCGACACAAGGGATCAATAAACTCACAACAAAGGGGTGAAACGTAAGTACAGAAGGACACCAGCCGAGTCCAGAACCAAATTCAAACACCGCCACTAATATCATTAGACCTAAGTGTTGCTCAATTTCTCTTTACAAGACCTACTTAGGCTGGAGTTCTGGCATAATGCAGCGCTTGAACTATAAATGTTCCCTTTGCTTACATAAAGTTTCTCTCTCCCAGGGCTCACATTTAGTGTCCTACATTTAAACCAATTAGGATTGCTGCGGTCAGGTCATTTTAGCACAAATACACAAGACTCCCTAAACGGATAGTAGGAATTAAAAATGCACAAACACCAGGATTTTGATATATTTTTAAGAGTCGCTTACCAGACATGCAGCTGAGTCACGAGAAACCATGAATTTAATGTATCAGGCAAGCTGCACTCTGAAAACAAGAGAAAAAAAGATTGGACACAAATCTGCGTTGATGATTTAAAGTACACCTCTCTAGGAAGGAAAATGCGATAAGCACTCCACGGCAATTTCTGAAGATGCAAAAAGCCACAGGCAGATGCAGTTCTAAATGAATTAGGAAATCGAGAATAAAATGACAGTTTTGTGACAAGTGTTTAAGGTTGGAGGCAAAAATTCAACAATTCATAGGACTTTAAAAAAACATGTGCATGCTTTTGCAAGGCACGCATAAATGGGAAGGGATCTCTGAAACAGTGCAGACTTCAAAGCGTTAAAGCTCTGGCAAGGTATTATACAGTACAGGTTACATGTGATCGCATGGGGATGCATCAGTTTTAATATGCAGGCTGAAGCACATTTCTTAGAGCTTTTGCCATAAAACCAAATTATGATTCTTGACATGAAAGAGTGTTGCTTGTGACAAGGTCAGGGTCATGAGCGTGTCAAGGGATGCACGGAGTCCCCCACCTAGAGCAGGGGGGAATGTCTACTTCTTCAGCATTCACTTCGTCATTACAAGGGGAGACCCCCAAAACCCTCCCCTTCTTTGCTAACCCTTGACAATGTGAAGATACAAACGAAGTAAAGGTAAGAAGTAGTAAATGTCTGATGAGGTGGGCCAGGGGGATAGCTCAGTGGCAACGTGTTTGTCTTGGAAGCCAATGCAGAGCAACACAGGTGTGAATCCTAGTCCTGCACTTAGAGGCTGGTATCTGGTTTGAAGTGCGTTATAAAAGATTAATGAAGTGAATGTAGAATACGTTTTACAGGTGAAGTAAAGGGGGGACACTGGCAGGAGGCTCACCGTGACAAAAGCCAAAGCCAGTCCTGTCCAAGATACACAAAGTGGGATTTTGGGGTGGGGCAGTCCCTGAAACCCTCCAATGTGCCACAAATGTCATCAATGCTACCACCTTGTCACGTAATACCCCTGGTACACTTTCTGGCCAGTGTTCTTTTTTTCTGTTTTAGGTTTACCCCTCCCAGTAGGACATGGGAGCAGCCAAGGAAACCCAGACCGGAGCCCGAACGGAATCAAGAACAGGCAGGGAATAGACTGGACTCACCTGTGTAACCCAACCCCAGGGGAAAAAGACAAGCACAGATTGGTTCCTGAGTCCGGTCTGTGCTGCCGCCAATTGAAAGGGGAAGACAGAACCACAGTATAAAAGGTGAGAGAGAGAGGCAGAATGTGGGTTGCAGGGGTGAGCCCAGAAGGTGGGAAGATGGACCGAGAGACCAGGTAGAGGACGGAGGAGCTGAATGAAGGCGAGTTGGAGAGCTGGAGCAAAGGGCAGGCGAGGTGTTTGTAAGAGAGTGGTACCAGTTGCATGTGTAGTGTAGTATGAGGAGGGTGCTGTGTAAAATATGAGTAAGAAAAAAATGATGGGGAGGAAGAAGTCTAGGGGGAATTAAAGGGTGAGTGAAAGTGAGAAACTGCAAATAGTAGGACGCCGTGGATAGAGTGCAAGACAGTAGTGGGAGTAGTGGTCAGGGTGAAGTGAGAAGAAGGGGGTAAAGGTAGTGGTGACATAGGTAGAGAGAAGGTGGCAAGGCTTGGATAGAGAAGAGGGGTGCAGTGAGACGAGTTGATAGTGGTGTAGTGACAGGTAAAGAGAGGCGGAGGAGTAGGCTGCAAGAAGGATAGAGAGGCAGCATGTGAAGACTGGAGGGAGTAGGAAGTAAGAGGCAGTGGGAGAAAGGAAGTCGGTAGCAAGATCTGGAAGAGGAGTGAAAGGGAGTGACTGAGGGCGAGACCGAACCAAAGCATCTGAGATTGGCACTTCTACCATCAAGCCACATCGAGAATCTGGGGGTTTTAGAATAGGGCATATTTAGAAAATAACCAGTAAGAGGCACGGCTGTTGGCTTTAGGCCCTCATTACCCACTAGCACTGGTGAGTAGGTGTTACAATTGTTAACTGAGAACACTCATATTTAAGGATCCTGTGCTACAGAGTAGGAAACCCATGGGAGACATGAGAGGAAGTCTGATAATGTAGCTAACCCTTCACCAGCCCGATGCACTATTTTGATAATCTGCTTATCCTAACATCGAACAACCTGAACATAATAACATTGAATAATCTGCACAGTTTATGTTCTTTAAAAATAAAAATAAAACCTTGAACTCTCTTGGAGAGACTGAAATTCCAAGGCCATCTGAGACATGCTCTTATTTTCAGTGTTGGTCAGTCTGTTTTTCAGTGGTCCATGTCAAGCTTCTGCACCACGTTTGTAAATCTGCTGGGCATCTACGCACCTGCATTTCAAAAATGGGCCATCTGCAGTACTGGATGAAGTAGTTGGGTAATCCAATAAATGTATCTCATTGTTTGTTCGTCAATGTGAATGCCACATCACCAAACTTCAAACACTCAAGTAGCCCAATACATGAATAGCATTCGGTTAAGGTCATTTTCAATTCCATCAGTACACCTACAGTCATTTTCCTAGTCATCCATGTGCATCAACAACGGTCTATTTATTTTGCCTTGGGAAACATTCTGTCATTAACACACGCATATCCAAATGCATTGGGAACTTTAGGAAAGGGCCATTTGTCACCCATAGAATAAAAGGGAAAACCTATTTCAATGTATGTGTTGAAATTGGGCATAGCAAGAGCTACGTCGTTATCAAAATCTGAGGGAGATCGTTGTAACTGATTATAGGAAACAGACACAAGAAGAGGATTAAAGTGTTCAAGGCATAGGCATATTATTTTAACTAACGTTCATTATGCACAAACAACTGAAGAAGAACAAAACCACCGTAAGGGAAATGAGTGCAACAGAAACAATAAGTTCCTAAGGATTTCAAAGGGTGTTTCCCGTCTTTCCTTTTAGGCAAAGTTTTACAACGTTTGTAACAGAGCATTGACACTATGTGCTCCCAGGATTGTAGGGGCATCAAGGGGGTGGAGTGCTAATATGGGGGGCTGTAGTTTACGGGGAGGTGGGTAGCTGCCGGATTTGGCCACATGGTTGATGCCCACATCCTCTCTGACTACCCTGCCTTCTCGTCCTTCTTCCTCTGCCCATTCTCGGGCACCTTCAACACTTCAACAGGACGAACCTCTGGCCTGTACGCCTCCCCGGACGCCTTCAAATGTGGCAACCTGCTCCACATCGCTTCTCTCAACTCTCGTTCAGCTGTCAAACATTCCTCTGACATATGCCGTCTCCTGGTAGAGCTTGATTTGGATGTACTCAGCCTCACCAAGACTTGGTTCACAGCCAGCTCTGCCATGAGTTTTGACACTCTCCTTCCTAATGGCTACAGGATCCTCTCCGAACCCAGAACCAACCATCCCGGTGGGGGTGTAGCCTTAATTTTCCTAGAGTGGATCCCAGCTTCTATCATTCCAATGCAGGACTACTCCCTTGAAAGCCTGGTCTGCAGGCTCTCTATCTCTACTAGCCTCTCTCACACTGTGGCCACTATCTACAGGCCACCTGGTCAGGCCGCCCTCTTCCTCTCTGAGTGGGCTGACCTCTCCTCCTTCCTCCCTGCCTCTACCTCTCTACTTGTCCTCAGAGACCTGAACATCCACTTGGATGCTACCAGCCCTTCCACGGGAGTCTTTCACAACCTCTGCAACTCTCTCTCTTTCTCTTTCTCTCTCTCTCTCTCTCTCTGTTGTTCTGATCTCCTCAGACCTCCTCTAACCACTCGTCTCTTGGAGTGATCACTTTCTCCTTTCCTCCCACCTCTCTCTCTCTGTCCCTACCCCTCAGGTCAAGCCTACTCCAGCACTGCCACCTACCTTCTCGGTCATCGGACCCAAGAAGCGTGTGTCAGTTGAGGCTTTAGCTGCTACTTTCTCTCCTCCTCCTCCTGCACCTTTGGCGGACTCACACCCTGACACAGACCTCTCTAACCTTCATCTCTCTATCACTAACACTCTGGATGTCCTTGCCCTTGTCATGAGGATCCACTTGAAGCCGAAATCCAAGTGCAACTCTTGGTATGATTCCGACCTTTCCATCCTTAAACGCAAGTGTAGGGCGTCGGAGAGGAAGTGGAGTGCATCAGGCACACCCCCTGACAAACTGACTTGATGGCTGCTCCAAAGGCAGTACAGACTCTCTGCCCTCTCTAAGAAGAGAACCTACATCCAAGCCTGTGTCTCTGCGGCATATAACAACTCGATCAAACTTTTCAAAATCTGCAGGGAGCTGGTCAATCCTGCTGCAGTCTCCACCTCTCCTGTTCCTTTCCAGGCCCTCTGCATTGCCTTGGCTTCTCATTTCATCACTAAAACTTAGGACATCCTGTCCACCCTTGATTCCTCTACCATCTATTCCTCCTCCTCCTCCTCTACCTCCCCTGGCCCGTCTGAGGCCATCTCTCCTCCTTTCTCCGCTTTTCCCCTGTTCACCCCTGACAATGTTTCAAGACAAGTCCGTTCTACGTATGTCTCGTCAAAGGAGGTTCTACCCTGCTCATCCAGAACCATCAAGGACCACATCGACACCCTTGCTCCAGCCTTGACCTATTTCTGCAATGACTCCTTTGCCACTCGAACTTTCCCCTCCGCCCCTTAAGCACTCCCTTGTGCACCCCCTTCTAAAGAAGCCTTCAGTCGATCCTTCCTCTCCGGCTAACTATCGCCTGATCTCCATCACTCCTTTCCTGGGCAAACTCCTGGAAAAGCTGCCCATCTCCCACCTTAATCTGCATACGGAATCTGACGGTTGTCTCCACGACCACCAGTCGGGCTTCAGAGCTGCCGGAAGCATGGAAACTGCTCTCCTGAACACCCGTGCTCTTCAATCTTGACTCTAATCTCCCTTCTGTCCTCATTCTCCTCGATTTCACCTCTCCTTTTGACACGATCAACCATGCCATCCTGCTCAAACGCCTCTGTGACAACCTGGGTATCGCTGATCAGGCCCTAGCCTGGTTGACCTCCTTTCTCACTGACCAACCCTCTCAGGTCCAACTGGGATCTTTTCTCTCATCTATCTTTCTCTCTGTTTGTGGTGTTCCCCAGAGGTCTAACCTCTCTCCCTGGTTTTTCAACCACTACCTGGCATCTCTTGCCCACTGCATCACTACTTTCTGCTCCAATTTTCAGTGTTAAGCGGATGACACCCAGTTCTCTTTCAGACTCCACTCAGCCACCTCTGCTCCTTCTCTCATACGAGATCATCCTCATTGGGACACCTGCACCCTCCTTTCCTCCCTCTCTCTCTCTGGCTGCCCACTCTGGGCCCTCTTCCTGCTCCTTCCTGTGAGGCTAAGAACCTTGGTGTCATCTTTGACTCCACCCTTTCCTTATCTCCTCACATCTCTGACGTCTCCAAGAAGTCACAGTATCAGCTGCACCATCTCCAAGGTATTCTTCCTTTTCTCACTTTCCTCCAGAAGCTCATTGTCTACAGAGCTCTGGTCCTCTCTGCAACAGCCTCTTTCTAAATCTGCCCGCCTCTAATCTTCGACCTTTACAACTTATCCAGAATAATACTGCAAGTCTTGCCCTTGGCCTCAAGCCCAGGCATCTCTCCAGCTCTGAAATCTCTTCACTGGCTCCAAAGATCGACTTCAAGACCCTCTGCATCGTCCACAAGGCTTTCTGGGGCCCAGGACCGCTCTACCTCAACTTTCTCTTCCAAAACATCTTCGTTCTTGAGTTCTCCGCTCATCCACCTCCAACTCTCTGAGGGTCAGACGCTTTTCCAAGCAGAGAGTTGGGGGCAGATCTCTCCTCGGCTGAGGCCTCCCTCTGGAACAGCCTCCCTGCCTCTCTCAAACTTGAGCAGAACCACGTCCGGTTCCGGAAGCAACTCAAGACCTTCCTTTTCACTTCCGCTTTCTCTATTCCTCTCCCCTGCTGATGTACCCAACTGCTCCGCGCACTGGTCACCCTCTGAACTCAGACCTAGGCTCCTGCATGTCCAGTTGCCCTCGCAATGCCTCCGGGCTCCCCAGCACTTAAGGGTCTGCATCTGCAACCCTACAGTCCCTTCTCTTTACACTTATGAGCCACCCACTGGCTGCACTTGTGAGTTAACTGCACTTCCCACTTCCCCTCCCCTGGCCTTATCCCCTTCCCTCTTCCCCGCATTTGCGTTATCTGAATGACACAAGGCCTAGTAAGATTGTTATTTTGTCCTCCCTTTGTTTCCCCCTCCTTGTTTTGTCGCACCTAGAAACACTTGTGTA
Organism: Ambystoma mexicanum; assembly: GCF_040938575.1. Lineage (NCBI taxonomy): Eukaryota > Metazoa > Chordata > Amphibia > Caudata > Ambystomatidae > Ambystoma > Ambystoma mexicanum. The sequence continues at coordinate 406,599,835 of NC_090936.1, read as the reverse complement.
CAGGCGCATTTTAAATGCCAGATCATATCACATTCCGTTCATAAACAATTCAATGCAATGCCCTTGCATTACGTTCCCCTCAACTGAGGTACGGCCTCCGTATTGGGCCTGGAGACCTTTTAGGGGTGCTACTCAAATGGTGCAGTCCCTTTATTAGCTACAGAATTTGGGTTGGGAGTCTTCAAACCCTTTCCAGGAGTTGGTTTGGCCTATGGTTCCAGCTGGGCATACATCGCCCGTGTTACTGGGATTGTGCCTTCTGGGAGATTTTGCTGTTTTAGTGGCTGATCGATGACTGCAGCGTCTCATTGATTACTTAACTTCATGTTGCTCCCTTGATCGGTCGTGACAACAGGTGGATGGACACAGTGGTTTGCCCTGGATCTTTTGACTCCATGACCTACTCAGGGCAGCTTCTGCGATCCACCATGGACTGGTGTTGACGAGCGATTTCACAAGAGGCAATCCCACGTGTTTGCAATTGGCATTAAATGCTGACCTTTACTCATCTACGGCCCAGATGATCTCTGAATCAATCACTCAATCCTCTGATTTTGACATCACTCTTGGTTCAATTAACCATTCCTTAGCTGAACTGTGACTGAGATGGAAATGCATGCTGGGCTCCAGGTCCCGGCTGAACTTATGAGTGGAGTGACATGACTGAGGGCAAACCGTCCAAACTTGAGAAGTTTGCACATCTGGCACAAGTGGTGAGGTTCTACAGGCACAGAAAACTTCTCTTTGGGTTCAGGGAATTTTGCAAATAATCCAAAATTATATATTGGACTTTCGGTTTTTTTAATTATATATTTATTTTAGGGGGTCGACATTTTTTTTTCGACATTTTTTTTTCGACATTTTGATTTTCGACATTTTTGTTGTTGAAATTATCACTATAAACCCTTCTGCTTCTGTCCTATTCTAGGCACTCCCTGCAGCTCCCTCCTCCCCCATTGGATGCTGTTCTATGCAGTACTGCCTGCAATTTCCTTCCGCACACCGTCTTGTACGTGGAAAATGTATCCGCAGCGTCATTATTTTTGCCCCTTTGAACCCAAGCTTCAAAGCCTCTATTCATATTACTACTTTATTCCATTTTCATACACCATGTAACTTGCTGCACTCTCCGGTATGCTTAACTGGGCACCAAGTCCTTTAATTATTCAATTGAAAACACATATTTTCTGCTACATGTTCCGGTGTGCTTAAAAGAGCACCTTCTCCAGCTCTTTTAACCATTTTTAACAAAATGCCCTTCAATATTAGGCTAATTCTCCCGATGCACCTTACTTAGTCCTTAGTCCAAGCTACTGGGCCATCTCCTACCTAGCCAAGGTGCCTGCGACATAGCCGTTGAACGCAGTTGTGAAGCCATGGGGGAGGGGAGTCACCCCAAGCCTTTCGGCGGACCCAGGAAGCCCCATTTCTACTCTTTGTAATTTATTTCCCTATGTTTCACTATCCTGTTCTGTTTTAAAATTCCTCTCACCGGCAACAGGTATATCCTTATATCTGGCTGGGGGACTGACCTTACTTGTCAAAACTTACTTCTTCTTTTTGGCCTTCTATTAAATCAATTTGGACCCATCTATAGGGCATTTCACTCCTAAAGTGCTATACCTAATGAACTAAAATTACATGTTTGTATTTTACGTGGAAGTTAGATTTGCGGTACACTATATACTAACCCCCTCTACTCCAGTCTTGGCTCCTGGTCACTGGTTATTGTTGAATACCTAATAGATGCTTTTGCTCCTAATTAACCAATTTTAATTTCGATCCCTATCTATATATGCCCAGCATGCCCATCATTGCCGAAACGCAATGGGACCATTCAAACATGGGTGTGATTTACATGAATGTTATTTTAAAACAATCCTTTGAAATAACTGTTTTTAAAACAGTTATGTGTTTAAAATAGTAACATTGGACAAAAAAGGAGGCCAGTGCTGCACCATTGGTAGCTATGCCAAATTTAACCCCCAACCCACTAGTTCCTTGGGATATTGTACCATCAGCCGCCCTGTGCATTCAGTGGGTTGCGGAGTACATGTCTACCAGGGCCTAATGCTGTCAATGAAAGTCTAATAAGCCACCTTATGTGAACTGGAAAGTGTAATGCTGCCATTTGTGTGTGAGCATGTCCTATCCTGTATGCCATGGTTGCAATAGACTGCGGCCAACGCAATTATGCCCCTGCTTTCTACCCTGGGCCACCATCTATATTTATTTATTTATTTATTGTGCATTTGTAAGGCACTTATTCATCAAGTTAATTGTGTTTCAAAGTGCCCACAGGGCAACAGGGAGGAAAATGGGAAAGAAAGCAATATAACAATGAAAGATAGAGGTGGGCCTACCAGGCCTTGTGAGCATTTAGAACGTGCAAGTGCACACAGAGAGAAGGAATGAGGAAGTAGGGGGGTACGTGATTGGGAGTAAATAGCTGTTAAGTGACTTGGTGAGAGTGGGCAGCTGCCAATAAATAAGTAAGTGCTGGCATATGGTGGCATGGCCAGTGGGTTCCAGGGCAAGTGCTGGTAGCGGACGGAGGCTCAAGGTGATTGAGTGTGGGAGGTCAGGACCCAGGAGGACACATAAGGGCCCTGGTCACCAATCTCAGCAACTGTGGGGTTTAGTAGAGGAAGGGAAGGAGGAGGTGATAAGGAAGGTCTTGAGGAATTTGAGGAGATCCGGCTCAAGACGAAGAGGAAGGGGTGAGGCTGTTCCATAGGAGGGAGCCTGCCGAGGAGAGAGATTGGCCACCAGCTTGCTGTTTAGCAAAGCACTTGACACACAGAGAGTTGGTACTGGAGGAACATAAAGATCTGGAGGGAGAGTATTTAGTGAGAGACAGTTGTAGATTGCTTGGTCCCCGGCCCCAGACAGCCTTATGGATGATGCAGAGGGATTTGAATTTGATCCTTGCAGAAATCGGGAGCCAGTGGAGAGATTTTGGGGCTGGAGAGATGTTCTGGGCTTTAGGACAAGGATAAGTCTTGCAGCCCTATTCTGAATTGGCTGGAGGAGTCATAGAGAAAGGGTAGATTAGGGAAAAGGCAATTGTAGTAGTCTAGCATAGAGAGAACCAGAGCTCTAGAGACATTGAGCTTCTGGGAGAAAGTGAGCAAAGGAAGAATTCCTTTGAAGAGGTAGAGTTGAAAGTGGGCCTTCTTGGCAAGGTCCAGAATGTGAGGCAGGAAGGATAGAGGGGAGTCGAAGATTACTCCAAGGTTTCTGGCTTCAAATGATGGAGAAGGGGGAGAGCCCATAGAAGGTGGCCAAAGTGAGGGGAAGAAAGAGGGAGCAGGAGTCCCCTATAGGAAGGATCTCAGTCGTACTGGCGTTGAGGCAGAGATCATTGTAAGTACACCAGAACTGGATGGCAGATAGGCAGTCCGGAATGATGGAGGAAGCAAGGAGAGGATCAGGAGGACGTTTGAAGAAGAGTTGTGTGTCATCTGCATACCACTGGAAGTTGGAGGAGAAGGTAGAAATGAGATGTGCAAGCGGAGCAAGATAGGTGTTAAAGAGCCAGGGAGAAAGTTGGAGCCCTGGGGGACACTGCAGGTGGAGATAGGGGTGGGGAAGAAGAAAGAGCCCAGAATGATCTGAGAGGGACGGTTATTGAGGAAGGAGGACAGCCAGTCCAGTGCCCACTACGAGATACCTAGGGTATCGTGGAGCCGTTTTCTGAGGATGGAGTGATGGACTGTATCAAATGCAGATGAGAGATCAACTAGAATGAGAACAGCTGGGGAGTTGGAGTCAAGAGATGCAAGCAGTTCCTCACGGGTGTTCAGAAGAGCAGTTTCCGTGCCTCTGGATGCTCGCAATCCAGCTTGATGGTCATGTAGGCAACCAACAAGTTCAGTGAGCCGGGTCAGTTGGTGGAAGGCCAGATTCTCCAAGAGTGTCCCAAGGAAGGGGGTGATAGATATGGGGCGGTAGTTGGCTGGACAAGATGGGTCTGCAAAAGGTTTTTTCAGGTGGAGGCGCACAAGGGAGTGCTTGAGGGAGGATGGGAAAGATCCAGTAGCAAAAGAGTGGTTACAGAAATCAGCAAGTGCAGGGGCAAGAGAACTTATATTGTCCTTAATGGTTCTGGAGGAACAGGGGGAGACCTGTTTGGGGGAGACCTTTTTGGCGGAGACCTTCATGACGTGGACAACTCTGGTGACCTCATCAGGTGTGATAGGAGAGTAGGAGAGAAAGGCAGAGGTGGGATGGGAGGCATTAGGAGGCAGGGGTGGGAAGATAGGATAGGAGGGGAGAGGGATGCAAGGGTGATAAGGAAGTCCTGGGATGTTGCAGTGAAGTGTGTGGCCAGTACGTTGCAGTGGGCCTGGAAGGGTTGAGGTGAGGAGGAGATTGCAGAAGGGTTGGCTAGTTCCTTGCAAATTTTAAAGTGTTCAGCCGTGTTGTTGGATGTACCTGAGACTCGAGCCTGGATGTGGGCTCTTTTCTTGGAGCGAATGGAGAGTCAGTATTGCCTTCGGAGCAGGCCAGTTTGTCCGAGGGCGATCCTGAGGTCTGCCACGTCCGTTCCACAGCTCTGCACTTACATTTCAGGGCTGCAAGTTCAGAGTCGTACCAGGTGTTATGCTTGGAGGCATGTTTCAGGCGAATCCTCATGACTGAGGCAAGAATGTCAAGAGTATTAGTGATGGCAAGATTGAGGTTGCTGAGAGAAGAGTCAGAGGTAGTCTGTAGAGGGGGAGAGGTGGAGATGAAGGTAGATACGAAGGCAGCAGCTGACACTCGTTTCATTGGACGGATATTCGTGAACGAGGTTGGCAAGGTTAGGGGAAGGGGGGAGGTGGGGTGCAATCAGAGGGCCAAGCGGATCAGTGGTGGGGGGAGTGAAAGATTAGTATAAATGAAGGCCTCAAGAGTGTGTCCAGCCGAGTGGGTAGGACCAGAAGGGAGAATGGAAAGGGAGAGCAAGGTCAGAAGAGGGTGGATGGTGACTGTGGAGTCGGGGTAGATATTGAAGTCACCCAGGAGAAGAAGTTAAGAGGTGGTTGTGAGGAGAGAGGAGCCCATTCAGAGAGGAACATGGTAGTAGAGCCAGGGGGCCTGTAGAGAGTGGTAATGGTCAGAGAGGTGGTCAGACCAGCTTGCCAACCAGGCACTCGAAGGAAGAGTAAGACTGGGTGGGTATGAGCGAAGAAGGGACCCACTCAGGGAAGATCAGGGCAACCCCACCACCCATTCACTTAGTGCAAGGGTTGGAGATGATCTTGTAGCCATCAGGGGAAAGGGAGGCTAAAGCAGTGATTAAGCTGGCATTGAACCACGTCTCAGTAAGTGCGAGGTCAAGGTCTTCATGGAGGAGGCAGATGTTGGTAGTGTGTTTTATGGCAGAACGAGCATTAAGCATGGCAAAATGCAAGAGGTCACCACCTTTGAAGGTTTTCCGTGGAGGGGTTCAGGGGCGTGGTACACCAGTCGGAAGGGGGTAGGGGCACAGAGAGTGGAAGAGGGAGTAGCAGGTGTGGGAAGTTAGTTAATGAGGGACGACAGGTGCCATGTAGGACAAAGTGAAGCACAACAATGCCATGCAATTTAAATAATGCTGCAGTTTTTGGCAGATCCATGTACATTAGTTGGCAATGCAGACACAATATTGTTTGTTCTAGAAGATGTGTAATTGGAACAACTGCGGACACAGACATCTTTTCTGCATCAGCTAAAATAAAACAGATAGTAATAAGCTCTGTTGCTTCTTTGCGTATGGAGATGTCTACCTACCCACCACCCCAGACGGCAGGTTGGGTCCGTGAGCAGAGCTTGTCCTGTTCTCCAAAGTCTGCCCTAAATTAATACAACCTATTTTATGTGGCATATCAAGATTACATGTCCCTGAAATTCAACATATTCAATGCCACAATTAGCTTTTTGGAAGTTTCTTCCTACAATTAGTGCCAGGGTTGCACGTTATATCAATTTCATTTGTGTTGAACCATCCGTGAAACAATTTTATGGAAGTGCTAACCAGTCACCTATCATTCTGCCACTTCATTTACGCATGCCAGCCGGGTGCCTTGTACCAGGGACCTTGTTGTTAGCACCATGGTCTACCAGCTCGGCTATTAGGATCCACCTCCTTGTTTCCTTACGCTTAGTTCCCATAAGCACGTAACGTTAACCGTTCGTAATTCATTATAATGATGTTAACACCAATTCTATATTTCCAACCGGAAACAACATAAGTCTCCCAAATAAACTATATTATCGCACAATACATTTATGACGGTGAACGCTGTAGATGAAAAACTGGTGCAGCACTGTCCTCAGTGCTGCCTTGCTGTCCACTATTACACCATTCAATGCTATGGCCGGCTTGTTCGCCAAGTTGGCATCTGAGAAGGTGTGTCTGTGAAACTGGTCTGTGGAGTACGGTGTGATTGCTCCTAATTCACTGGAGCTCCATTCCCTGACGACCAGCCCTATGTCATTATGCTCGTTTCAACGAGTGTGCTGTATCCAATACAAATTGCTTCTTTTAGCCTGTTCTGCAAATCGCTGCATTTTAGCACCAACTTCCTTGGATCTATGATCCCTTCTCAAGGCTGGCCGTTGAACAGACTGTGTGCAGCGGCCCTGTGTTGTGCTTGACGAAAACAGTGTCGTTCCCAAAGGCTGGAAAAATATATTTCCCCTTCTAAAGAAGTGCTCTGCTGCATGATTTGGTGCTCTGTCGTCGTGGCCCAAGGCCGTAACCTTGTTGCTGCAGAGCTGCCCTGCAGGGTCGGGAGAGCCTCCATAACCCGGTCTCTGCTCTTCCCAGCATGCCGCCCCTAGCTCCTTAAAGCTTTGGTGTGGTTTGGAGGAGCCATCTTAGCTCTATGAGCCCCCGTTCATGTTAAACCACGCCGGGCCCCTGAGTGCCGTGGAAACTCTGTATAGTTGTAGGAAAGAAGTCTGCTCGTTATGTTCTTTCCGACGAGCGTGCTGACTTGTGGTTAGCAGTGTGGAAGAGAACACGCGTTCCGCCGGGAACTTGCCACAGTATGTCTCCTTCCTCCCTTCTGGTGTTTTGATTTTCTCTTGCACTCTTGTGTGTTCCCACTCCGTGCAGAGGGGAAAAGCAATAATGACTGGGCTGTGTGTTGCCAGTCTCCCTATAGCCCAAAAGATGCCTGTGGGCAGAAAGACACCCCAGTGGCCAACCGATTAGACTGGAAGCCCCAACCTGACCAGTTGGTGGCCTCCCTTTGGCCTTTCTTTGTTCTTCTATACCTGTGTGTTACGGACAGGTACGTGTCCCGGCTGGTGCCCCTACTCCTCTCAGGTGCCCGGGTGTCTGCTGTCTCTTTTGTTTCCCCCGAAACCAGCCACATAGGTGTTAGTGGCAGGGGAAGTGGCAACCTGTTGGCCACTTCCCTCGTTCTGCCAGTCAGCCTCCTCCCTGCCGGAACACATACAAGCTTAGTTACCTGTGACCTCTACCTACCGGGCCACAGCCCTTCTGGGTCCCAGGCCATTGTTGCCAGTCAAATGATGCTTCCTGGGCCTCACAGCTCTATGAAAAGACCTTTCATAGGAACACTGCACCATCACCTCTCCAATTATAAAGCTAGAGTCTTCCATCCCGGGTTCCTGTTCTCGGCCATTATGATGGTCACATGGAATCAAGTTACAACACAAAGCAATACACTCCATACAAATAGTTTTAATCCTAACAAAGCTAATCTACACATGGCTTGTACTTCCACTGAACTGTCATCTGACACTTCTGTGACATTTTCTTCACTTCTTTCCACTTCAGCAACTTACTTCTACTTTCCCATCCCAGTCACATTCCTCATCACTTTCTGTTATTGTTCCATCCTATGAGGACAGGTCTGTCGGACTATCTCGAGCAATTGCGTGCACCTGTACCACAGATGGGGCACAAGAGTGCTGCTTCCTTTTCTGGGTAGCAACACAAACAGTCAAACCTGCATACTTTCTCTCCATTTCATCTGCCCCTCCGACTGCACTCTCAATCGTTTCTCTTATGACTAATTGATGCGCTCTCAACACACCTTTTTATGTCAACTGTGATGGGGTCAGTAGTCTGATTCTGCCAAGAGGGGGTGGGAACACCTCTCATTCTAGGGTGGGAAGTCTACCACAGTGTTATCAGCCAGTCCTACCCCTTACAGGAGGCTGGGAGGACCCCTCTTCCTACTCCCTCTTTAAGTGCCTATATGTGTGAGGGAAGTACCACTGTTGGCCAGCATCATGCGAGACTGGTAAGGGTGTGGGGGGTCAAGTCTTTTCCGCTTCTTGTAGAGAACTACTCCAAGATTCACAGTAGTGAAGAAGCAGATGCGCTGCTGGGCAGAGAGCAAGAGGCAGTCTCAAGCTCTGGTGTCACTGAACAGTAAAATGGTAGAATATCCATACTTACGCGAGAGCCTGTGGAGCCGTCTGCAGAACATTTTTATCCACGCAGCTCTCCCATGCAAACTGAGCCAGTCAATGCGAGGGTCATGTCACACTAGTGGTTCTCCCATTCAAACTGAACTCAAGACATTGAATACTCACAGCAGGGCCATGGAGCCAGCATCATGCTACACCAACATGCAAACTTCCCCAGCAGTCACAAACTGAAACTGTTACAGTGAGCTGTCATTGCTGGTCTGCGGCAGAAAGGGGCAGTGCTTGGTGCCTTGTTATAATTTGCACTGGTTGTAGCGCCCCCCCAGGTGGGGAAGAGCAGGCAACAATTGACCAGGAAAAATGGAAGAGAGAGCCAATGGGGGTGGTAGTGAAAGGCCATTATGAAGGACAGGAAACACAAAGGCATGGGTTGTTAGGGGAGGTCAGAGGAGGAGGAGATGGCCGACCAAGAGACCAGGAGGAGGAAAGGAGTGTGGAGGCGATTTGCAGAGAAGGTAAGGTATTGGTTGGTGAGGGTGGTACTGTCATGATTATGCATTTAAGGTGTCTGAGAGAGAAAGGTAGTGTAAGAGTAGGGCGTGAGTGAGGGGTGACTGAGAAAGTAAAAGAAGGGTGACTGAGGAAAAGGTGGTTTAGAGTAGTAGTAGTAGTAGTAGTAGTGTGGTGGAGGAGTAGTGATGCAGAGAGGGCAGAGTAGTAGTTTTGAGGGGAATGGAGAGTAGTAGTGGTGTAGGGAAGAGTAGTGGTAATTAGTAAGATTGAAAGGTGGAAGTATGCAGTAAGGAGGGAGTGAGAGCGATGACCATAGGAGGGATAGTAGTTAGAGCATTAGGGAGGGGAGACAGGGTACAATAGGACAGAGCAGAGTAAGAGGTGAAGAGGGTGTATAATGGATAGTACTATGGAAAGGGATACCTAGGCGCGAGAAGGAGCAGAGAGGGGGTGAACATCTCATTTGATGGAACCCCTAGATTGTTCTCAGAGTAAATTTAGATAGAGATGGCATTAGCCTTCAAGCCATCACCAGAAGACTGAACTGTTTTTAGATAATGGGGGTTACCAATTTCTAGTATCAGTCTGGGACCGAGGGATGTCTGGGTTAGGGTGGGACTGCCCCTTCCTAGGCTAGAGAGAGAGAGGGACATTCCTGCTTTCTTTTTCTCCTCCTCCCTTTCTCTCTCCTTCTCTCTTTCTCGCTCTCTCATCGCTCTCCTTCTCATCCGTTTGCCTTTTTATATCGAACACACACTGGGAGGACCCCTCGTGCTTTCAAAGCAGGGGCGCTTGCAACCTGTTTGGTACTGCACAGGGCGTTTCTGATGGTCGTCAGACTCTCCACGATTCTCCGAAGCTGGGGCCTCATTCCAACTGGCTCTACCTCAAGATTTCCGCCTGTCGAAGACATCTATAGGCTCAAGGCCTGCCTCCAGTCGTGGATGTCCAGTGTTTACCTGAAGCTCAACCCTTCCAAGACTGAATTCCTATTGCTGACCAACAACACCGAACACCCGGACATCCAGACCTGGCTCTCTGCTGTGCACATTGAGGGCTTCACACCGCAGCTGGCCATCTACATAAACTGCTTGGTACCAACTTTCTCTCCTGTGGAAAATCCAGGACTTCATCCCAGAAAACCACCTTAATCTGCTGTCTATGCCCTGGTCCTCTCCCCACCTGGATGGTAACAATGCCCTTTCGGAAGGCCTTCCAGCGACTACCCTGGCTCCCCTGAAATGTGTCCTGCATAATGCAGCACAACTCATCAATGGACTCTGCATATTCAACCACATTACCCCGACCCTCATCGAACTGCACTGGCTTCCGCTGCAAGCCTGTATCGCTTTCAAATCCTGCTGAATCATCTACAAGGCTGTCACCCTAAATACCCCAAGCTACCACACTGGGAAACTTAGCATCTCTAGGGGGCTGTGATCCACAAAATGTAAGGACATGTGCAGACTTGAACTCTGTCAGTAAAGGAAGGAAAAGAAAAAGGGTCTTCTCTGTCTCTGTCCCAAGACACTGGAACCTCCTCCCCATCAACATCTGACTTGGCCCCTCATTTCTACAGTTTAGGAAAGAGCTCAAGACCGTCTTCTTCGAGGAATGGCCCCAACCTAACATCTAGGTCATAAAGCATCCACTCCCGACCATAACTGAGACTGGGTGATCTGATCCCCACTGTTTCCTCCCCTAGTTACTTGTACATACATTTCTGACAATTGTCCTTTCTCCCCTGCTGTGAAATCCCTACTCCTTTATTTCTCTGCTCCCTAAACTTGTTCTTCCCCCTATGATTGTAATGCACTCAGTTGCTTCCCAAAGCTATGGCCGTGCTCAATAGATAACCGAATATTAATAATAAAATTAATGGCTACCCTCCTATATAATATTGAATAATATCTTACAGTTGCACAAAATTCCAGCTACTTTGAGCGCTGTCGGAATAGACGGGATGCAGTCGCTGTCTCAGTAAAAGTTCAAGAAAGTTAAAAATTAAAATAGCCAATATTGCACAACTTTTGCACAAAGATAGATTTCGATAAGCTTTGCACAGAACGCATGATGCGTGCTGAGGTTCTGCTCAATGTTTTTTTCTGAATGTTACGATGACTGGGAGTGACATCATTGTGCAGGTCTGCTGTATTTATCATGCACCTCCAAAGCATACGTTTTACCTTTCGTCTCATTACCTTTTTATGTTACGTTTTAAGGCCCATTACAGTGTCCATGTCCCCAAAAAGAAGAGACTTGATCTCAAATTGAGGAAGGAGCACTGTCTGAAGATAGACCACGTCACCCCCCTCCCAACAGTGGCTTGGATAGTCCGGACTGGCCAACCAGTCAATGCCAGCTACAGCTCCTATACAACTTCTATCGTCCAGCCATGACAGGTTCAGCATTTCAAACCCTTTAACCTTTGAGGATTCAAAGAAATGGGCCTTCCCATCATGGAGCTGCTTCATTTTAGCTGCGTAGATGCATGTATTTTATGTTATTCTGTATTGCTTGTTTCACCTCAAGGAATACACTTCTAGCAATTGAGTATTAAGTTCCAATGTGTGATGGAACGTTAAGGTCAAGTACATTTCAAAATTGCTTCCCTGTGCCTAAGATTCAGGTTATTTGCTTTGATGGCTCTAGGGCGGGCTACCCAGAGTAGGAGGTTTTGCATGGGCTCTTTCCACTATGAAGAATGGTGACAATGTGATTGGCCGATTTCTTTCAGGAATTGTTTTTGCCTCACTTTGTTGGTGTTACGCTCACCTGGCTCCCACAGGGGCGTCGTTCGGACCCGGACTGATGCGGCCTCCTCCCACGTGATCGGTAGTGCAACGATGACTGACTGGATCTGCCCTCCAATTCTTGTCTGCTTGACCCGTAGAAATATTCTCCTACAAGTGGAGAGATGGATTTAGCCACTTGTGGATTCAAGTGATAGCACCCCCACTGTCCTCCCCTCTAATCACCACTGAAGTGCCCTCTCAGCAATCTCACCTTATATTCTTGAAGGATGAGTCCTCCATCCTGCGAAGTACGGAGGGGCGCGTTGATGACCAGTTACTTCACTGGCCTGAAGATATTGGAAGAGTTGTAGACTAATCCTGACTCCAAAAGGTCCTGGCAAAGAGCCGTAAGTATATAGTTCGTAAGAGTTCAAAATGTGTGGAATTCACTCCTGTCCAATTCCTCTTTTATCTTGCAGCTTTGACCCAATAAGAAGATTGACAGCTTAAAGCGCTCCGGTAAAAGTCTGTGTTACCCAACACTGTCCGGTAAATAATGCCAAGGGTTAAACTTGCTGCTTCCTCCTTTTCTCACAGGTGCGGCATAAGAAGATGTGGTGTGCTGATGAATAATACCTCCAGCGGTAAAATCAGGTAAGCATATGGCGGCTAAAGAGATTGTCTCTGTTTGTTCTCTCTGCTCACCTTGTTGTTTCTTGTTCCCCTTAGGTGCCGGAATTCGGCGATGTAAAGATGGAGACAGCGCCCGATCGAAGAGATGCTGCGTGGAACGGTGAGTATGGTGTGGCGCTGCTGCTGGCGATGCAACACGTTTAAAACAAAGTCTTTCCTCAGGATTGAAGATGCAATGAATCCGGGATCAGGTAAGAAATCAGGTAATACTCTTGTTCTAACCTTTGCTTCTTTCCTTCTTTCTAGGTGCTCCAGGTTCGAGGCGGGCGTGGCAGAAGGCTGGATGCTGCTGCTGGCAGGGTGAACGTTACGCTGCTGGATGCAGAATAACGCGAAGCGTGTGCTGCTCTTCGGGCATGGTTTAAATAGCCTCCAAAGTAGTCCCAGGTAGGTTATCCTCCCCGACCACACCCGAGTAACAAAATAGTCCCTAAGGTAAAGTAGTCCCTTCCAGGCCTCACATGGCCTTGGATCTTCTTGCAGCATGGTCTGCATCAGGTAAGTGTGCACTTCTGAGCCTGGCGCCTATGGTGCCAGGACTGATGTCCCATATGAGCCTGGCGCCATTGGCGCCAGGACTGAACCCAGACAGCCCCTAGCAGGGGTTGCTTGGTTTTCTCAAGGCAACATGATGCCTGCTCCCGGGGCTGATGGACGTGGTCTGGATGCCTGGGGGTATGCATGACAGCACTCCCCCTCAAGGCCCCTCCTAAAGTCGTTCTTCCCCTTGGTCCTGGTTTGTCTGGGAAGTCCCGATGGAATCTCTTCACTAATCGAGGTGCATGAACGTGGTCACTAGGGTCCCATGACCTTTCCTGTGGCCCGTAACCTTTCCAATCGATTAAGTAAAAAAGTTTTGATTTAACCACCTTGGAGTCCAGGATGTTTTTCACCTCGAATTCAGGTTCTCCATCTATTAAGATAGGATCTGGTGGTTTGGTTAAACTTGTTCCTTGTTGAACTGGTTTTAATAGTGAAACATGAAAGACAGGATGAATTTGCATATTGTAGGGTAATTCCAGTTTGACGGCCACCGGGTTGATAATGGCCTTAATGGTGGAAGGTCCTAAATATCTAGGATTAAAAGTCTGAGTTCCTTTCAGAGGTATGTGTTTTGTAGCTAGCCAAACCTGATCTCCAATTTGGTACTGTGGAGTTTCACTTCTATGTAGATCAGCATTTTTCTTGTATTTCTCTTTTGCTTGCTTCAAATGTTCTGTTGCTTCCTTGAAGGCTTGTGTAATAGTAGAATGCAAATGACTAACTACGGGCATTTCTAAGTGCTGAGGCTAATCGAGTTCTAAGGTTCGAGGGTGGTGTCCATATATGGTATAAAAGGGGCTTTGTCCGGTTCCTGAATGTACAGAGTTATTGTATGCATATTCGGAAATCCATAAAATATCTTTCCAATTACTTTCAGTCTGGTGAAGCATGCAACGTAGGTACTGTTCAAGGGTCTGGTTGATCCTCTCCGTCTGACCATCGGTCTGGGGATGGTGACTGGTTGATAACCTTATGTCGATTTGCGCAATTGGCAACATTTCTTCCAAAAATGGGAAATTAATTGACTACCTCGGTCAGAGACCAATACGGAAGGAGACCCATGTATTCGAACGATGTTTTCGAGGAACTCCTTGGCCAGAATTGAAGCAGAAGGTAATCCCTTCAAAGGAATAAAGTGGGCCATCTTGGAAAAAAGATCCACGATAACTACAATGGTGTTAAATCCATTACATGGAGGTAAATCAGTAATAAAGTCTAAAGACAAGGTGTGCCATGGTGTAGGTGGAATATCCAAAGGTTGTAAAGGGCCAGCTGTTTTTTTCTTCTGACTTTTGTTTTGGGCGCAAATGCCGCAAGACATCACAAATGACTTTATATCTTTTCGCCAGGTGGGCCACCAGAATTGTCTCTTAATTTTAGCTTCGGTTTTTGCGATACCTGGGTGACCTTCCATCAGGGTATCATGATAATTGGAGATGACAAGTTCCTGTAATTCCTTGTGTGGTAGAAATAGTCGTCCTTGATAGTAGGGTAGATCATTGATGACTGAGTAATCCGGGCCTTTCTTTACCAAGTCCTGCAGGGCTGCTGGATCGAAGATTTGTTGGATTTTTAAATGAATTTCTTCTAGTGTCTGTAAAGTAGTTATGCCAAGAATTCTTTGTTCAGAAATTATAGGCACTGGCTCCGGGTTCGCATATGCTTCTTCCATTCCTATTCGGGATAAGGCATCTGCCTTGCCATTTTTACAGCCTGGTCGATAAGTGATCACAAAATCGAATTCGGCAAAGAACAATGCCCTTCGAAGTTGGCGCGATGATTGGGCTTTGGCTGTTTTTAGATACTGCAAGTTCTGGTGATCGGTGATTACAGTAATGGTATGCCTGGCACCGAGAAGATAGTGTCGCCAAGACTTAAAGGCGGATTTGATGGCTAATAACTCTTTATCGGTAACCGCGTAGTTTAACTCGGGTGCCGAGAACTTTCTGGACCAAAATGCCCTCTGGGTGAAGTTGACCAGTTTCAGGATCCTTCTGGGACAGGACAGCTCCCATGGCTAAACTGGATGCATCAGTTTCCACTATGTATGGAAGCTCTGGGCGTGGATGTCTTAAGGCAGGCGCAGACGTGAATTTCGCTTTCAGCTCTTGGAAGGCCTTTTCAGCCTCTTGGGTCCACAAGAAGCGTTTGTTCTTTCGCAAAAGTGCTGTGATGGGATGTACAACATGTGAGAAGTCCGGAATTAATCTGCGGTAGAAATGGGCAAATCCGAGCATGCTTTGTACCCCTTTAACTGAACTAGGTGATGGACACTTGAGAATTGCGTCTACCTTTCGTGAGTCCATTCGGACTCCTTTTGGAGTCAGGATAAAACCAAGGAATTCAACTTCCGTAACATGAAAAACACATTTTTCCAATTTTGCATATAACTTGTGCTGGCGTAGTTTCTCAAGGACTGCACGTACGTGCTTAACATGGTCTGATTCTGAGGAGGAGTACACTAGAATATCGTCTATGTTTACGACAACACAGACGTCAATGAGTTCACAAAGGACATTGTTCATAAAATACTGGAAGGCTGCTGGTGCATTGCACAACCCGAAGGGCATCACCTGATACTCGAATAATCCGTACTTGGTGCGAAAGGCCGTCTTCCATTCGTCGCCTTTCTTTACACGTACCAGATGATATGCCCCTCGGTGATCTAACTTAGTGTAGATACAAGCGTCCTTCACTTGGTCTAGTAGTTCAGGCATCAGAGGCAACGGGTATCGGTTCTTAACAGTTATCTGGTTCAATGTGCGGTAGTCTATGCACGTTCTGAGGTCACCTTCCTTTTTTGGGTACGAAGAACAAAGCTGAAGATGCAGGGGACTTGGATGGACGAATAAAGCCATTGGCAAGGTACTGATCTAAGTATTGTCGTAGGTGAAGGTTCTCAGGTTCCGTAAGGGCATAGATCCTGCTACAAGGGGGTTGTGCACCGGGTATGAGATCGATTTGACAAACGTACGATCTGTGAGGAGGTAAGGTGTTTGCCTGTTCCTTTTGGAAGACATCCTGGAATTCTTGGTATTCTGGAGGTAGTTGCATGACTGCTGTGGTTACTGTGGCAAGGCCTGCGTTCTGATTTTTCTTTGGGTAAGAGGTTTGTGCATAATCCGGGAAGGTTATTCTATTTTCACGCCAATCAATACAAGGATTATGTGTTTCCAACCAAGGTATCCCCAGTATTATTTGGAACTGTGGGGCTTTAATTAGATCAAACACAATAGTCTCTCGATGCCCATCCTGACCCCAATAGTGTCATCTCTGTGGTGGAGTGAGTTACAGGTCCAGAGGCAATTTCAGTTCCATCGACTGTAGTGATGACATCTGAGGTGGTTTTTCGGCAGAGAGGTAGATTTATCCTAGAAGCCAATTAATAGTCCACATAGTTTCCTATGGCCCCGCTACCAATGTAAGCCCTTACTGCGTGCATACATGATGGCTGCCCTGGATCTACGAGGACCATTGGTATGATGAAATGCGAGGTCTGAGTATCCTTCTTCAAGCTCGGCAAGCGGACCTCTACGCTTGTCGGGCCTGGTCGTTTTCCGAGTCTGACTCCAAATGGCTTTCATCAGCAGCTCCTACCACCTTCTTGGGTGGTTTTACAGGGCAATCCCCTAGAAAATGTCCAGAAGTTCCACAATATAGACACAATTGGATTTGCCATCTCCTTTCTCTTTCCTTCTGGGTTAGGGGTCCTTTAACCCCTCCGATTTGCATGGGTTCTTTGGGGTTAGCGTGGGTTTTGACCAACACCCGATTCTCAAACTTGGCTCGATCGGCCTTTCTGTTCTGAAATCTGTGATCTAACTGGCCCACTAAGTCTATATATTCAGCGCAGTCTTGAGGTGGGTTCACGACTTGAGCCAAGACATCCTTGAGTTCTCCTCGAAGCCCTCGATGAAATAACGTGATTCGTTTTTAATCAGGCCATCCGGTTTCCACCACCAATCTATTGAAGTTTGCGATATAGGTTAGCAGATCCTGGTTACCCTGTCGTAAGGATAAGAGTTAGTTATCCAGGGCTTGTCCCTGTGAATGTCTGGCGAATAGTCTTTCCATGCTCATGTGAAAACCCTGAAAAGAGGGTCATCCTGGTTGACTAGCGGAATGGACCAATCCGCTGCGCTGCCACTAAGATATGATAATACAAAGGCTACTTTAGCTTGGTCGTTTGGAAAGGCTCCCGGTCTGCATTAAAAGTGCAAGCGGCATTGGTTCATGAACACGGCGAACCTCTTGGGGTCCCCAGCAAAGCGTTCGGGTGGAGCTAACGGAATATTTCCTGGTAAAATCACTTGCACATGATTTCTTGATGAAACTGGGGCTGGATTACCCCCAAACCCAGGTAGGGGTGTTTGTCCAGCTTGGTTTTGCAGCAGTTTTCTGGCGAGATCATCTGTGCGCTCCTTCAATACAATTAGTTCTCTTCTGAGGGCATTAGTCTCTTGGCGAGCGACGTGCACTTCCGCCCTAAGTTCCCCCAATAGTTGGGCCATTTGGTCGGTTTCTGAAGTTTCCATAACGCCCGGGTGGGGATTTGTAGATAGGCTTTGCGTTCTGTTACGCTCACCTGGCTCCCACAGGGACGTCGGTCGGACCCGGACTGCTGCGGCCTCCACCCACGTGATGCGTAGTGCAGCGATGACTGACTGGATCTGCCCTCCAATTCTTGTCTGCTTGACCCATAGAAATATTCTCCTATAAGTGGAGAGATGGATTTAGCCACTTGTGGATTCAAGTGATAGCACCCCCACTGTCCTCCCCTCTAATCACCACTGAAGTGCCCTCTCAGCAATCTCACCTTATATTCTTGAAGGATGAGCCCTCCATTCTGCGAAGTACGCAGGGGCGCGTTGATGACCAGTTACTTCACTGGCCTGAAGAGATTGGAAGAGTTGTAGACGAATCCTGACTCCAAAAGATCCTGGCAAAGAGCCGTAAGTATATAGTTCGTAAGAGTTCAAAATGTCTGGAATTCACTCCTGTCCAATTCCTCTTTTATCTTGCAGCTTTGACCCAATAAGAAGATTGACAGCTGAAAGGGCTCTGGTAAAAGTCTGTGTTACCCAACACTGTCCGGTAAATAATGCCAAGGGTTAAACTTGCTGCTTTCTCCTTTTCTCACAGGTGCGGCATAAGAAGATGTGGCGTGCTGATGAATAATACCTCTGGCAGTAAAATCAGGTAAGCATATGGCGGTTAAAGAGATTGTCTCTATCTGTTCTCTCTGCTCACCTTGTTGTTTCTTGTCCCTCTTAGGTGCCGGAATTCGGTGATGTAAAGATGGAGACGGCGCCGGATCGAAGAGATGCTGCATGGAACGGTGAGTATGGCGCGGTGCTGCTACTGGCGATGCAAAGCGTTTAAAAAAAAAAGTCTTTCCTCAGGATTGAAGATGCGATGAATCCGGGATCAGGTAAGAAATCAGATAATACTCTTGTTCTAACCTTTGCTTCTTTCCTTCTTTTTAGGTGCGCCAGGTTCGAGGTGGGCGTGGCAGAAGGCTGAATGCTGCTGCTGGCACGGTGAACATTACGCTGCTGGATGCAGAATAACGCGAAGCGTGTGCTGCTCTTCGGGCGTGGTTTAAATCGCCTCAAAAGTAGTTCCAGCTAGGTATTCCTCCCCGACCACACCCGAGTAACAAAATAATCCCTAAGGTAAAGTAGTCCCTTCCAGGCCTCACATAGGCTTGGATCTTCTTGCAGCATGGTCTGCATCAGGTAAGTGTGCACTTATGAGCCTGGCGCCATTGGCGCCAGGACAGAACCCAGACAGCCCCTAGCAGGGGTTGCTGGGTTTTTTTTTTTTTTTTTTTTTTTTTTTTTTTTTATTGTTTTTGGTTTATTTAAGAAGAAACCTTTACATTTAATTCCTTTACAGTACAAAATTTACATTAAAAGAATTGTTTAAAAGATAAACAAGGACTAAAAGAGTGACATAAAAAAGTAGAGTAAACACATTCTCATATACTAGTTACACATATCAGTGTTTTATCGACACTTAGTAGAACACCTTACAATGTTTAAACTAACATTTACAGAGCTCTTTAAGGCTATTCAACGCGCATAATGGTTACTAGGTTTAAAAACCAATGTAAATAAACCATATAAGTGAACAACCACAGAATCGGTGAGCAGCAGCATCGCGAACTCTGCTCGTTTCCAGAGCAATATAATAAGCAAAATAAGATAATAGTCGCTAATAAGTAAAAATACAAATCTTTAGCCAAAATAATTTCTAAACCATTTCTCAAAGAATATTCAATCGGTTTTCAGTTCTTCTACCATTTTGGCTTCAATTATTACAAGTAGATTTGTCAATTTAAGAATCAAACTTTGACTGTAGCCTTCCATGCAGCGTCTCCAAAGAGATTCTCTTGAGATAGCTGAACAAGAAAAGGAGCTATCAAATATTTGAATACGCCATAACTCAAAAAAAGGGCAATAAATCACCAGATGTTTAAGTGTTTCGGGTGTATTAACATTTTCACAAAAGCGACAGAGGGTCGCATCAGGACTCTTAGAGCCAGCCCAATTTTGTGTCCGTTGACGTGTGCGGAATTGATTTAGTCTGAAACGCATATAGATTTTCCTTGCAAAAGCAGACGGAAACTGTATTAAATATTTTAGTCTACATTCCCATTTGCCTCGATAGAGATTGTATTGATCGAATGATGGATAAGTACCCATTTTGTCCATCATCATGCTCCAAAAGAATCTTTGGTATTTTTTTTTTTGACTCGGTAGCCACATACTAATGGAATCAGGAGTCTCATTAATTTTAGAAAGGATATTAGTAATTTTTATAGTTTGAGTATGTAACGATTTTATATATGAATCACCCAAGATTTTGTTTAATTCAGAGTATAAAGTGTTCTTGGGCGGATTAAGCATTTTAGAGTAGTTTGTGATACATCTCCAGTTGTGTTTTACTGACAAAGGTAATAAGTTCAGTTCATGGCATATCATTACATTTGGAATAGATAAAGCCATGCCCAACACAGTTTTCCACAACTTTCCCTGCAATATATTCAGGAATTCATCAATGTCATAGCTGCAGATATCTAATAAGTATAGTATAGTGGGCTCAACTTTCTGGAGGTAAAATTGGATAAGAGGCAGGAGAGAGAACATGCAGTATCGATAGAGAATTATTTTCATTTGTGAAGCAAAGATTTTCACTTTTTGATTAAGAAATTGTTTCCACATTGTTATCGAGTAAGAGTCAGTAAGGGGATAGCCCAGGTACCGAATCGAACCAGCGTATTCTACTTTCATACCAGTAAGAAACCAGGAAAAGCGATGCGGATTCAGTTTTCCACCCGAAAAAATAAGTATAGAAGATTTCATAGGGTTTACAACTAGATGGTGGGAGTGGGCAAAGTTTGCAAATAGATCTAGTTTCCGCTGAAGCCCAAAAGGGGTTCGGTCAAAGAATAGTAGGTCGTCTGCAAAACCTATCCAATTCAACTTGATGGTACCAAGCTTGGCTGGAAAACAATCTCCAATCACCCATGTCTCATCCAGACCCAAGAGATATAAATTGAATAGCACCGCTGCCATAATACAACCCTGTTTCACCCCTATTTCCGTTTGAATGGGGTTGGTAAGAGCTCCTTCTCTGTTCAGTCGGATGCGATAGGAGGTATTTTTATGCAACAAAGCGATCAATGCCACCAGGTGATGCGGAATCCCAATGGCCAGCAACTTCTTCCATAGTATCTCACGAATGACGCAATCAAAAGCCGCGGTGAGGTCCAAACTAGCTATGTAGACAGGGCCTTGGTTGGCGGAGGAAGTAAAGGCCTGAAGATGGCAAAGAATGGTGGCATTAAGAGGACAACCTATATGTTTCCTAAAACCTACTTGGTAGGGAGACAAGAGGTTGTCGTCATTAATGTACATTTGTAGTTCTTGTAATAAGAGTAATGAAAAGACTTTTGAGGAGGCATCAGTTAACGCTATTGGGCGATAATTTGCAGGTAGATTAGGAGGACCTTTTTTATAGATAGGGATAACCAAAGCAGAGGTCCAGGACAGAGGAATAATACCAGAAAACAAAATAGAATCAAATTTGATTTTAAGAATACGAGCCCAAAAGGGAGGATTAGCTTTGTATACACAAGGGGGGATACCATCTGGTCCAGAGGCCCTGGAGGGTTTAAGTTTCCCTATAGCGTCAATGATATCGCCTATCGACCACAGGGGTAATGTTTTGGGGGGTAGCTTAGGCTCGCTACCTTTTAGAGTTTTAAAACGATCAGGTAGTTGAAATTTAGATCTAATATAGGTGACCCAGGTTTCAGCAGAAATCACGGAGTCAATCAAAGTAGGAGAGTCACTAGAGATAGTGCGCAAGGTATTCCATATTTGCCTAGAATCATGTTTTAGTAAATGATAGAAGACTTTCTGGTTGTCTTCGTAGTGTAAGCGGCTCTTCAACCATTTTATCTTGTTTCTGTAGCGTTGTCTAACAATTCTAATAAGATCAGAGCAAAATGGTAGAGAAGTGTTGCCTTTTCTGAGTGTTCTAATTTCTGAGTTTTTTTGAGCCTTCAAAAGCGCCACTTGAAGATTAAATTTATGAGTATGATTAGAAAGGAGAAGAGTCTTCTTTTTTAAGAATTCTTTTAATTTTAAAAGATGGATTTTAATTCTGTTGGTATTTTTATTATCAATTTGTACAAGGGGAAGGCCTACTAGGTTAGAATGATGAGTGATATCATAGTCGCACTCAAGACATTCAATAAAAGTAAGGCATACCTTGTGGTTCCATTTCACAGATAAGCCAGGGCGGTCAGGTTCTGTTAAAGTAAGTAAAAACTCGTCATTATAACGAGACATAGGTATATTGAGAGACAGAGATAGTATCATATGGTCTCCTATTGCTGGATCTATAATCATCAGGGAGTCCACACACGAGTATAGCCCAGATGAGACAAAGAAATAGTCAATTAGAGATTTAAGGTTAGCTCTTGCCCAGGTGTAGTTAAAAGGTTCAAGTGGAAATAGTGGAGTTTGCATATCCCATTCCAGAAAGGAGGAGTTCCACATTTGCCCATATCTCTTGGAGACCGTTGAGTGATTGTTCCACATAACACTGGAGTGAGAGGCTTCATCATAACAATAACAATTTAAGTCACCCCCTGCAATTATCCTAGCTGTGGGAAACAATATAAAACCCTTTTCAAGCACAGTATTCAGTTCATCTAAGATGGTCTCAATTGACGTACTTAGTTTATTCCAGTAAATGCAAAGCAGTAAAAGAGGCATGGAAGGATCTTCATCATCAATCAATGCACAGGCTAGAATAGAGGCAGAACAACTAATCAATTCTGTAGAACATTTATAGGCAGAGTTAATCAGAATCGCAAGACCACCTGAAGGCCTTCCGAAAGGACCCCGCTTTGCAACCTGAACGAAGGCAGAGTAGCCCTCTATTACAAAGGTAGTTTGACACATGGTCTCCTGCAAAAAAATTATATCTGGTCTTTGATGGTAATTCAGAGAGTACCATTTTTTAAAATTACCCAGACCACATGGATTCCATGAGAAGATTATTAGCTTTGCCGTGCTAGGATTCGCTCATTCTACTCGAAGAATTTGATACTTGAACATTATTAGGATCCTTCCATGACGACTCCTTTATCGCCGATATAAAGGCCATGAATTGTTTCATGGTCTTTGCATCAAAATTGAACAAATCACCTGCATTCGAACATGGCAAGATACTTTCAGCTGTAGGAGGCAGCATTTCTACAAAGTTTGTAGCTTCTTCGTTTGATGCGAAAATGGTAGTTGCTAGACCGATGGATGCTAGGTCCTCTTTGTGTTCCCATAACAATTTCAAAATAAGTGGGGACATAAATTTACAGATCATTCGGTTATTATTCACATCTGCCAATTTCACCCAGTCAATATCGTTAGAACGGATGATACGAAGAGCTGGAATGTCTTGGATGGCAGTCATTACAAACGCACGATTCAAACGTGTCTTTCCATAGCGTTCAGGGTTGCTTTCCCATCCCATTACAGAAGCGGACTTAATATCTATAAGACTGGCCTTGGCAGGACTACTGTTTGACAATGAATTCAAGCGATCAGCATTACACTCCGGCTGACCTATTTCTTGTGATATGACTTGAGCGGGTGGAATACCCAACATAGTGCCCACTGCAGCAGTTGTCACCCCATCAGCGTGAACGCTGCTGGTATTAAAAGTAGGCTTAGATGTGTTGGCTTTAATTTTTTCCCTTTTTATATTTGAGGGAACATCTGACCCATTGTCCAGGCCAATAATCACTCTTTCTGTCTTCTTGGAATCCAACAAGGGATAGAAATGAGAAAGAGTAGCTTGTTTCTGAGATGAAAGAGAAACTCGAGAGATAGGTACCAAGTTCACATTTACTAGACAATCATCCCGACATACATCTTCTTTCTTAATGCTGGAAATCACCCTTTTTGACTCTTTAGACACCTGACATCCATCAGCAGCACCCTCTTTGTTAGTTTCCAATACCTTTTTCGGTGCCAAAGCCTTTTTCTGTATGGCTGGGACCGTCTGAGTAGGTTCCGGAAGGTTCAACATTGCTTTAGACTTATCATTCAGTTGATTCAAATCAATGATCGTATCACCCCCAGATAAGTTACAAATGTCTCTCATATGGGTATTATGCTTATCAATTTTTTCACATCTTTGGTTTTTTTGTTTTTTTTCTAAATTTCCTTTCATTTTTTTAGTAGGAAGATTACGCTTTTCTGCGCGTGCCTGAGCTCTTCGTTGTTTTTTTGTTTGTGGAAATGAGAGAATCGCAGCGTCTTGTGAGACAATACAGATTTTTTCTTCAGTTGGATTTAATTCGAGGCTCTCTTCGCAAAGGTCAATAAGATCAACCAACGGAGATGGACTATCAGAGCAGGGATCATTTTTTTCATCTCCTCCAGGACTATGCACATTTGTCACTGGAGCTAGTAAAGCTTTGAGATTGGTAGCCAACTCTGAGACCAAGACTGTCAATGAAGCAATATTTGAGGCATTTACATCCACTGGTTTCTTTATAGATAAAGCAGTGGAATTCATGGGACCAGATCTAAACTGAGAGCCCTCCGACACTGCCTCTGCAAAAGATTTAGTTTGTGTAGCGATATTGTGGAAGTTGGAAATCTCCTCCTTTTTTGAACCCACAGCCGTGAACATGTTGCATGGTTCAGTTTGTGTAGCAATATTGTGGGGATTAAAGGTCTCTCCCTTTTTATGGCATAGGGACGATAGCATGTTACATGAAAGCAGCATGCCCTCCATTTTGCTTTGCTTGGTTATGAGGTCAATCATTTGAATCTGCAGAATTTTTAATTCTTCGTGGGTTTGCACATGACCCTTATCTAATAAATTTAGGATCCGAGTTAGAACAGGGAAAGTTTCAAGGCACTGTTGATACTCTTCGGCACAATTTTTCTCTATTTCCGGGACATGAATAGCCTGTGATATAGGTTTCGAAGATAGCGATTCGTTAAGTTCAGATTGAGAAACATCAGTCATTTCCGGACCCGGAAAAGGGAGAAAGTCTAAGGGCAACAATTTTTCTGAATCTGGAGAACTCATAGACTGACTAATTGGGACACCAGCACTAGGCTTTCTGTGTACAGAAATACCACCCAATGGACGTGTTTCTTTTTGGACATTGGATTGATAGGGAACCGAGTAAGAGTAAGATGGAAGATTATTAAATAAAAAAACATTTTCCATCCCATGTTTGCTTTTATTCACAGGGGTTGAAGGTTCATATGATAGTCTGATACGCTTACCAAGTTCCATCTCGATCGCAGGTGCTAGCATAGAGAAGTCAGCCGGATGACATCCGGGACTCACTATCCCCATTTCATTGTTATTGGCCTCCCTTTCAAGGCTAAGATCAAGGGTTGGCTCTTCAATGCCCCATCCTCTAAGGGATAATTTGTTAGCTTCCTTGACAGAGATGGACCCTTGCGTTTTTTTGTTGGCCATTTCATTTTGGGTCATGAGAGGAGACTTTGACTCTCGGGAAGTACTCATGGACATATTCATCTTTGAGCAAGTAGCTTTTAAGGGATCTTGTTCAATCTCTACGTGAACCTCGAATTTAGAATCTACGGTCACATAATTTTCTCTACCAGCTAGAGGTGTCGGAGGCTTAGAAGAGTAAGAAACACTAGATAAACATAAAGATTCAATCTCCTTCAAGCCTTCCTTGGACACAGGGAAGGATGATTTAACATCACCACCAGCTTGGGGGTTCATAACCATATCCTCCTCCACCCTGTTTTCAGAGTTAAATAGTCCTGGCATCGTGCCAAGGGAGGCTATTTTTTCTAGAGAGACATCGGTAATAGAATTGAGGTTAACCTCAGAATCCTCCTCAATGGTAGCAGAGGGTGGAGCAGTATCTAATGGTGAGGATATGTCATCCACGCCCATCTCATTTTTTTTTTTTTTTAGAATATAATTGCTAAATTTTTTACCACTACGAAGGCCCTCGGCCATACTGGTAGAACTTATGGGCAGGATTATTTAGCGCCAATAGATAGCCTAAAGCTAAGGCCTCTCAATCAAAGAAAACACCGGCAATTACTTCAAAAAGAAGAGAAAAATGATCATCACCCTCTATGGCCCTCCAAGTGCCGACTGTATGGCTCTAGACCACCCCACCTCAGACGCCGAACAGCCCAACAGCCAGTGCACTTATGAATGCACTTCCGAATGCGCGCGCGCGATGCGCGTGCACTCGATTATTTACAGCTGTGGCTTGAGAGCGAGGCTGGATGGGGGGCGTGCCTAGGGTAGAGTCAATAGGCGGAGCTGCAGACAAGTAAGAAAAGAAAAAGAAAGGGAGAGGTTGAAAAGTGTGTTTGCGAATGTATAGTTGGCACAAATAGCACAGACAGCATAGATAACAAACAAGGACACACAGGAGCGGCCAAAGTCATTTAGAGTCTAAGTAATTACTTAGGCACGTTGCAGCATAGACAAAACTTCCTCTTGGCGACTCGATGCTGGTGATAGAAAATCGAGGAACCAAGTTCACCAGAGTCCGTAAGGAGAGCAGCACGAGTAAGAAGAGCAGCACGAGTCCGGAATCCCGCAGCGTGGCAGCCCAACAGCCAGTGCACTTATGAATGCACTTCCGAATGCGCGCGCGCGATGCGCGTGCACTCGATTATTTACAGCTGTGGCTTGAGAGCGAGGCTGGATGGGGGGCGTGCCTAGGGTAGAGTCAATAGGCGGAGCTGCAGACAAGTAAGAAAAGAAAAAGAAAGGGAGAGGTTGAAAAGTGTGTTTGCGAATGTATAGTTGGCACAAATAGCACAGACAGCATAGATAACAAACAAGGACACACAGGAGCGGCCAAAGTCATTTAGAGTCTAAGTAATTACTTAGGCACGTTGCAGCATAGACAAAACTTCCTCTTGGCGACTCGATGCTGGTGATAGAAAATCGAGGAACCAAGTTCACCAGAGTCCGTAAGGAGAGCAGCACGAGTAAGAAGAGCAGCACGAGTCCGGAATCCCGCAGCGTGGCAGCCCAACAGCCAGTGCACTTATGAATGCACTTCCGAATGCGCGCGCGCGATGCGCGTGCACTCGATTATTTACAGCTGTGGCTTGAGAGCGAGGCTGGATGGGGGGCGTGCCTAGGGTAGAGTCAATAGGCGGAGTTAGGCACGTTGCAGCATAGACAAAACTTCCTCTTGGCGACTCGATGCTGGTGATAGAAAATCGAGGAACCAAGTTCACCAGAGTCCGTAAGGAGAGCAGCACGAGTAAGAAGAGCAGCACGAGTCCGGAATCCCGCAGCGTGGCAGCCCAACAGCCAGTGCACTTATGAATGCACTTCCGAATGCGCGCTGGGTTTTCTCAAGGCAACATGATGCCTGCTCCCGGGGCTGATGGATGTGGTCTGGATGCCCGGGGGTATGCATCATGACTGTTAGGTCCACTTCCCGGACATTGCAGAGCTTCACATGACTCTCTGAATCCTGCTCTCTGAGTAATAGAACCCTACCCACACTGGGAGCAGTTGAGTTCTGGGGCTTATCTATTTTCAGAGTTCTCTAGCGCTCACCATAGATGTAATGCTCAAGACTCTCTGAAGGTTGTAGAGGAGCAGTTGACACACTCCAACCTGCCTGATATTATGTTAGAGTTTCCTTAGATACATGGATTATTTGCAAAATTCCCTGAACCTTAGACATTTTTTTTTTAGACATTTTTGTCTGTCGACATTTTTTTTCGAAATTATGACTGGCCACCAAGCAGAAGTGCCCTTGAGTATAAGAATGGCGCTGGTAGAAAAAGCATGGGCCCGGAGTGCAACCTAGCTTTGCAATAAGTGCCTACTAAATTGACAGGGGGTGCAGAGAGTGCCCAGGATTGCACACCAGCAGACGAGCCCCATAGTATAATAATAGACAGGGGCCCTCATTACGACCCTGGCGTTGGACCATGGTGCTAATAGCACCATGGTCCATGCCGGTAACTTACCGACTCCGCCATGGCGGAATGGGAAATTACCGCCCCATTCCGAGGTTGGCGGAGCAGTAATTCCCCATGCCGCCATGGCCCTTCCCCATTCCCATTTTTGCCCCATAGGGCTCAATGGAAATGGGGAAGGCGCTAAGTACGGTGCCGCAAATTGCGGCACCGTACTTAGCACCAAGGTCCCTTTGCGGGTTGGATTTTAACGCCTGCAAAAAGCAGGCGTTAAAATCGCCAACCCGCAAAGGGACCTCGTAATCAGGCGTTAAGGGGTTAACGGCGCCGCCACCTTTTACGGCGCCGTTAACCCCTTAACGCCAGGGTTGTAATGAGGGCCAGAGGGTCTTAATGGCACTGTGATTTTGCAGACACCAATGTGTGAGATAAAAAGAAAGAATTTGGGTAATAATCCCAATATGGTTTGCCATTTAGATAAGGCGCCCTGCCTAGAAGGTTACAATATGGACCAACAGCTCAGGTAATACCAGTGGTCCAGCTATTAAGGAGAAGGTCCACATCTTGCACCTAAGAAAAATGCGTTAGCCAAGGAAGCGTCCAAGCAGTACAGTCATCTTGCCAGTTGGTGCTAATAATATTGAGGGCAATACCAAGACGGGAATTGCAATACAGCATGGTGGTAAAGTCCAGATGGATTGCCAAGAAAACGAATGACGCTGCGGATGCATTTTCACACACCAGACGGTGTGAGGTAGGAAATTGATGGCAGTACTGCAAATAACAGCACCCAATTCACACGGGCTGCAGTGAATCCTCAGAATAGCACAGCAGCAGAAGTGCCATTGAGCATAATAAATGGTCCTGACAGAAAAGCCTTTGCCAAGAGTAAGGCCAAGCTTTGCAGTAAGTGCATACTAAATTGACGGGGGCTGCAGGGACTGTCCAGGGTCGCACATCAGCAATAGACCTGGCAAGAATGCGTTGGCCAAGAGAATGGCCAAGCTTTACAGTAAGTGCCTAATACTCTTGGGACACAATTATTGTATGGAATAAGCGTTTAAAAGGGTCAAGGGCAAAGTATTAGGCAACAGCACAGTTTTCAGCAATTGCTTACCATGTCAAGTTAGCAATGGGAGTTGACCCTAGCCGCAGCACACTAATAAATGATGCGCTTCTGGTTTGGTCCAGACTAGAAAGAAATAAGCACGTTTGAATGAGCCCAATGAACTTTGGGAATCCAACAGGTATTACAGAAGGCGGACAGCCTGCAGCCACCCTCCAAAGGTAGGCAGACACAAAAAACAATCCCTTACTGTGGTTAATTTGTTGCCATTTTTGGGGTAATTGTTTATTGCTTTTAGTAACTCTTATCTTTGTACATTGTATCTTACAATGCAGTACAAGGGGGTACATTTTTTGTTTACCCCAGACTAACATTAAGAGGATCTTGGTTACTCTAAGTTTGCTACTGGGTGGAATATTTAATTTAGCTGTACCGCCTTTACCGCCTTGAGCTACTAACTAGGGCTAGTGACCAAACAGGGCCAGGCCACAAGGTTTTTCTCTCATCTTCTGGACAACTTGTCTTTCACCTTTCTTCCCGGCTTGTAGGCCAGGAAATTAATTCAATGGATTTCCAGCGCCTGGGAAAACAGGGTGCTTGAGAGGGACTGAAACCTTTCAGCTGTTTTCTTGCCCAGATGCTAAAGGCTTGTCCTAGTGGGTGGGACATATTAACAATAAACATTTTTGGAACGCTAGCAAAAAACGTTACATATAATGTTCTTTTGGGGGAACCTGAGTGGCCGTATACCCTCTGAGGTGTGGCGCCAGGGATCAGCTTTGAGTTGGCCCTTCACTTGAGTTAGCATCGTTTTGGCCCCTGCTCACCTGATCCCATGATGCCCAAAAGCACATCCTGAGTTATGCCAATTTTGGGCATTTTTGTTGTATAATAAAGCCTATGGGCTTATGTTTTTCCCACATATATCACTCTGTGTGTGGTTATTACAAACAAATATGTCACCATGGGGGTTTCTGTAGATTACGGCTAACATGAGTAGGTTTGGGAGATTTTTACATAGCCCCACATTTTGACACTTCCAGACTTATGCGCTGGGACCTGGACGGGCCGCTGCCCGGGTTGTAGAGGTCATAGGTAACTAAGTCTGTGTGTGTTCAGGCAGGGAGGAGGGTGACTGACATAACAAGGGAAGTGGCCAACAGGTCACCACTTCCCCTGCCACCAACACCTATGTGACTGGTTTCGGGGGAAACAAAAGAGACAGCAGACACCTGGGCGCCTGAGAGAGGGAGTCGGGGCACCAGCCAGGTCATGTACCCGTCAGTAACAGACAGGTACAGAAGAACAAAGAAAGACCAAAGGGAGGGCGGCAACTGGTCAGGTTGGGGCCTCCGGTCGTATATGTTGGCCGTTGCCCTCTGGCATTTTTGGGCTATAAGGAGACGGGCAAGAACAGCCCAGCCATTATTGCTTTTGCCCTCCCCCTGGAGAGGGAACACATGAGAGAGCGAGAGGGAACCGAAACACCCGCCCTTCCCACCAGTTAAAGAAGAGGAAAGGTTTCCAACGAAAACAAAGGACGAGACCCCGAGCACATGACACGATGTGAGTGCATGGAGAATGGAAGAAAAATCAGCACAAGGCTCCACAACAGTCATAGGCTGACGGCGACATGGATCAGCTTCGAGTAGGAACTTTACTTGAGTTAGCATCATTTTGGGTCCCTGCTCACCTAATCTCATGATGCCCAAAAGCACATCCTGAGTTATACCAATTTTGGGCGTTTTGCCTACGGCTTTATGGTTTGCCACATATATCACTCTCTGTGTAGTTATTACAAACAAATATGTTACCACAGGGTTTTCTGTAGATTAGGGCTAACAGTGTAGGTTTGGGTGATTTGTACATAGCGCCGCATTATGACACTTCCAGGCTTAATTATAAAATCACCTCACTCGTTCAACGTCCGAAAGACTGAGTCAGCAGCGTGTTTCCTGGCAAAGCACCGAAAGGGTAGATGCTGACTAAACTCCAGGATTGTCCGGCACGAAATGGCAAATTTTGCAGCACAAACCTTTATTTATGGCAGCATTTTTGCAGCACAATTTTTATTGACTCGAGGGTGCAAAATGGGTACATTGCAGGAAAGAGGCTGTGGTCAAGGCTACAAGAGAGCCAGAGTGTCATTATATGTGTCTTTTGTATCAATTTAATAGGAAGAGTCCTACATGTCTTCGGCTTGGCCGAACAGGGTTTGTTTTGGCTACATTTTTTGGTTTAATGTGCATGCCTATTTAATATTATTAGCGTTATTATTCATCATCAGTTGTAATGCTGAAAATATTCCTCTTCTATGTTCTCCAATCCCCCAAACACCCACACACCTCTCACCCAACACACCTCACACGTCTCACCAATTTCCCATCACAACTTGTATTTTTGAACCTCACGCTCCGTCCTACACATACTCACATGCTCTGTCACAATGCCAAGTCACAATTTGTACTCTCCGGTCCCTGACAAACTCAAAATCATACTCCCAACTCACACCTTACACTCCCCAATTCCTCCCGCAGTATACTGTCCTTCATTCTTGCGTGCTACTTCTGCATCCTGCATCCTTTCACTCATTCTTCTGTCCTCATTCTACTCAATCTCTTCTGCCTTTGACACGGTCAACCATGCCATCCTGCTCAACTGTGTCCGTGATAACCTGGGTATCCGATCCGGCCCTGGCCTGGCTGACCTCTTTCCTCTCTGATCGACCCTGCCAGGTTACAACTGGGTTCTTCCTTCCATCTATCTCGCTATCTACCTGTGGTGTTCCCCAGGGGTCTAACCTCTCTCCCTGGCTGTGCAACCAATACCAGAACCCCTTTCCCACTGCATTGCCACTCTCTGCTCCAACTTTCAGTGCTATGCGGATGACCCTAAACTTGTTTTCAGGCTCACCTCTGCCACCTCTCAGCCTTCTCTCATCTCGGACTGTGTCTGCTATCCAGGAGTGGTATGCCGCCAATGATCTCTGCTTTAATAACAATAAGACTGAGATTCTCCTCATCGGCACACCTGCTCCCTCATTTCCTGTCACTCTCTGGCCTGCCTCCCTTGGCCCTCTTCCTGCTCCCACCTGTGAGGCTAGGAACCTCAGTGTCATCTCCGACTGCACACTCTGCTTTTCACCTCACATCTCTGATGTCTCTAAAAAAATCAAACTGCCTCCTGACAACCCCTTCACTTGGGTCTGTATCTGTAACCCTACAGCCCCCTTAATTGCACTCATCAGATACCCCTTGCCTGTGCTTTTAAACCTTGCACTTGCCGCCTTGCTGGCTGCACTACCAGTTGCTTTTGTTTTATCCCTTGCTTTGCACTTTTCACCTCTCCCCTCTCCCTTGCACTTTCCCCATTCCCCGATACCCTGCATTTGCACATTCTCAATGTCACAGGGCCTAGTAAGATCGTTGTTTTGTCATCCCTTGTTCCTCTCCCTTGCTTCGCCGTGCTCAAACACATGTGTATGAGCGTGATGCAAATAAAATATATCATATCATTCTATCACACTCTCCGTCATCCTTTCTCCCAATCTGAAGCTTACTGCCTCTTTCTGGCCAACCCCTCTCTGCTTTTGACCCACTGCTACCCCTGAGCCCACGCTCCTTCCACTTTCTGCACCTCCGCTGCCTCTCTGATTTCTTGCCCACCACCCCACTGCATCTGCTCTGCTCTCTTGCCCATCGCTTCCCCCTCAGACCCACTGCTCTCTGTCTGATACCCCTTTGCTTTCTTGCTTACCACTCCACAGCTCACCCATCACTCACCCTCTCTCTCCTTTCTCTCACATAGTGACAATTTTGAATTTTTTGAAAACTGTAGATATTGGCCCAGATCCTCAAAAAATGGGGCATCTAAAAATAGAGCAGAGGATGATTATTCTCAAAGGTGACCTGCGCATTTCCACAGGGCTGAGCTGTAGCGCAAATGATGCGCTGGCCAGCCGAATATGTTTGTGTTGGAAGCGCTCTCCCGACAATGGTCTACAGGCTCCCTGTGCATTTCACCATGACTGGCCCTCAAGGGTCCTGCCACTGTAAAATGGAACCTAACAAAAAATAATTCTATCCCATTTGGGGAACAGAAATGCAAGCGAGACAGCAGCAGTCACACTTAAAAAATGCTTGCATGAGTAAGTAGGGTCAGTAAAGACCCTGTAATGCAGAGCCACCCCTCGTGCACCGATTCAAAGTGAGTGTGTTAAACGGAAGTCCTGCCAACGGAATATAACTATGTTCAATCAAAGGGACTTAGCCACACAAGAAAAAAGGGAGAGAGGAACCCCCTAGTCCACAACACAGAGCACCTCTGCAATAAACGAGAAATCATTTTAAAATACTATTATTTAAAATGTTTTGATTAAAATACATATTAAACCAACTAGAGCTCATATCTAATGTTTACTTATACATGAATAGTAAAGTGCATAGTGTAAAGTGCTTATTTCAAAATTTGACTAGAAGAAAAGGAAGGAGAAAAAAGAGGAAAAAATCATCTAGTTAGTCCTAAATGCTAATGAACAAGTGCTGAATCGGACATCCCAAACAAGTGAAGGGGATCACTCGGATGGGAGACCCTCAGTCACTTGAGCAGATTTAGATGATGAAACAAATATTGAAACAACAAAGCAATCTAAACAAATATGAGTGATGAAGCAAAAAAATGAAACAAAAATGAAACAATGCAGCACACACATAATAATCAAAAAAACACAGTAAAGCTAACCATGGGATGCTGTGCGATTCTAAGTGAGCGCATAGGGTTGCCTACAATTTCTGCACATTTAAAAGCACCTCTTGTTTGTCAATTTGGGATGCGCTTTTAAATGCACAAAAACGGCCCCCGATTTGCGCAAACAGGTGAAAAAGGACACCTCAATGGGCACATATAAGAAGTGTCCATTCAAATGTCCTTTGTGGATTGGACTGCTCTTTTTTTTGCGCAAGTAATGAGATGTGCTTGCGCATTTCATTTCTTGAGAAAAAAAAAAGTTGAGGAACTGGACCTTTGAGTATTTTTTTAAAAAATTGTTTTGCAAACACTGCCATTTTTTGTGGGTGTTTTTTCTAAAATGACCGTTTTAAGCTTTTTTGAAAAAACGAGTCGTTTTTCGCTGCATTTTGCGGGATCTCAAAATCGCTATAAACTGGAGGGTCAGAGTACTAGCATTGCTCAGATGAGATACAGTGACTAATGACTATTAAGCAAGGAAGCTGCGTGCTAGGAGGGCTGTAGTACACAGAACTTCAGCAGAGTGCTGTGAGAATGGAAGGGCCGGAGGCACGAATACAAACACAAGCACGGCAGTACCATGGGCAAAGCAATAGCACTAGCAAAGCAAAGCAAGTCCGGAAAGGTCCAGATGCCACGCAAATAGTGTTGTGCTGCGTGATACATTAGCGAGGCAACGCTAAGGAGGTGCAGCAATGGAGTACAATGACATATTGCCATTGTCAATGAGACAGTTCGTGTGAGTAGCATGAGTAATGTTGGCGCCACCGTGTGCCCCAATCAGTATTGCCAGTAATGATAATACTATTACTTTTAAGTGTTAACTAAATCAAATGTTCAGAGCCAAATATGGATTTGGTCACACGGTGGCGCCAAAATCGCTCATGCTGCTCACATGTACTTTATCATTGAGAGCTTGTGCGAGATTTTATGGTGCGCCACCGCCCCGGGAGATGGGCGCCACGCACAGGGCGCTGGCAGACCTGGGCCCGTACTGCCGGCAACCTTCGGGCGAGGCAGTCCCGAAAATCAACAGCAGCGCAAAAATGGCATCTAACAATGCAAATTCCCCACCATGTTTTCTTACAAGCCTTGGTGAACCTCACCTCAGTTGGAAATTCTGGATTTACACATTGAAAGAATACCTCACAGTAGCAGACAATTAGAAGGATGCAGCGTTAGTGAAATGTTTGGGCTCAAAAGGGTTACACAATTTTAGACATTTGCTTGGGCAGATGTGATGGTGCAAGCAGGGCAGTTTCTAGCAGACTTGGTGCATAACACCAGACAGAATGCCCCCCCACATCCCCTCCGACTGGCCCACATCAATCTCAAACTACACCTCTGTGTCATGTGAAGGCAAACCACCTCAATATCAATAAATAATTGCTATATAAACTAAGCTGGTTTTATTACATTGTGATGCAAGTTCTTTACAGAAAAAATTCGAATGTGAAAATACGGCTGTTGCTGTCCAAGTAAATGGTTTTTCCGTCACCTTCCCTTAGGGAAGGCCTTGCTTGAATGAATGCAGTTTCAAACTGTCCATACTGGCACACTGCGGTGTGACCAACCTACTGGGGTCTGAGGGTCCGCTGACTAGTAGCCCTGTGTTGCAGGTGTTCTGTTCGTATCACCCGACTTGTATTTCGCAAAGAGCAATAATAAACTAACTATATGAATTATGTTCTCATGGAAGGTTATCATTCCAAGATGGACAGTCTGGTACACTCTTATTGTACTCTTTCTTAATTCCTCTTTTAGAGTGGGAAAGGGGGCAAATAGCACCAGTGAGGGTTCCTGTATGATTTGCATTAAATTACAGATCATTCCAGGACCAGAGCAATGATCAGCGATCTCTATATTGGATATACAAGTCTGTAATAAAAGGATTTTATGCGTGAATCTCTAAATTCATTACAGGTGCATGCTTGCTGCTCACATCACTGTTTACAACACTCACCTAACATTAAAATGTTTGTGACCATAAACCATACATACTAATTTGGACAGCTTAAGTTTTTGGATGAGAGTATAAAATGGCTGAAACATCAGCCACTCAACCACTCAAATGGGGTACAAGTGCTCTTTTGCTTCTTGTTTCTGAAGAATTGTAGATGAAGAAGGGCTTGGTGTAAGTGTGAGCATGCCCAACCCCCAATACAGAAACATCTTTTGGGAATTATATCTATAGACAGGAAATGATACCCTAGAAGAGAGACCCAATAAACAATGCACAGATAGGCAACATAGAAAGGATTGTAGCCTTATCAGTAATAAGCTGATGAAGCGTTTTAAACAAAACTGGCTTCTAATGCATGGTAAAGGGTCCACAGTTCCCCAGACACCACCTCCTCACTATTCCGTATGCCTCACGGGTCGTTATTTCTACAAAAACGAGCACAGAGCACCCCAGCCAAGATTCTCTATTTGATAAACGTGGACGAGCAATCAAGGCTTAAGCTCTCAGGAGGTGATGGAGGCTCGTTCTTAAGTACAGTGTAGACCCCAAGCCCCCACAAAGGAATGTCCACACACTGTTATAGTGATACCACAGTTCTTTAAATAAATAAGGTTCAAGTTATGTACACACACAATAACACACTTTGTGCTCAGGCACTTCTATAATGATAAATGTACAATTTATATGTGGTACCACAATTACTCTTTGACTCCATTAAAATGCACCAACTGCTGACCGTTTCAAATGGCATACAAATCAATAGCAAAAATTATTACCCATAGACTTTTGGAAGGAAAACAAAGTGATTAAACAAGTGGCAGAATACTGGGCCCTTAGCACCAGGCACAGTTCTGCATGAGGATCCCCCCATCTGGGCAACCTGTAAAGAAGATAATAAACAAGCCCAGTCCATATATTGTTTAGCAGAGTCTTATTTCCTTCTATAAAGGTTCTACTACCCCAATGTACCTGGTTTAGCAGATTTTGACGTCGGGTCGTCGACAAATCCTTCTCGAGTGTACTCCCTTTAAGGCAGGAACCACAGATCGTCGAGATCCCTCAAAGAGAAGGGTGAACAATGGAGTCGAGGGAGCAGCTTCAGTCCTGGCGGTGCTCGTCGACGATCGGTCATGGACGTCCTGCAAAGATGAGGTGTGCGGTGCACTGCAACAACGATAGTTCATTGCCACAAAGAGTCAATGAAGAACGTAGGCCCAGCAAAGGTGTCAGGTCGTTGGCGGCTGGCACCGGCGTTCAGGGCTCGACCACGGCTGGCTTTCGTATCTTCGTCTGTGTCTTTGAGGACTTCGGGTTGTGGGAAAACCACCAGCGGATTCTCCTCGGTTTCGTCGGCGACCTTGACTTTCCCCGGCAGGACAAAGCAGTCGACCGTGATGAGCAAGGGAGTCCTGGATTCAAAGTGTTAGGTAATGGAGCATTGCGGCTCCGGTCGGGGATGATGGTCGTCGACGGTGATGGACTTCATGTCCGGGCGCTTCGCTTCAGATTCCCCGGTGGTCCCTGTCTCCGGTCGGCAGCCTTTCGATGGCTGACGCATAGAGAGCCTTGGCGAAGGTTAGCTGGTGCACAATGGTCCCTCATAGGTTGGGAAGAGGTCTCCTAGCCAGGTCCTCTCTTGGATCAGTTTCTTGAAGGCACGGCAGCTTTCAGATTGCGTTGTGAAACCGCAGTTAACCTTCTTCTGTTTCGACTTCAGCTTCTGAACAATTCCCATCAGTGAGAGGTCCCCGGATATACTGTTTGGTCTCTCATTCACTCTGCTGGGTCACACTCAGGCAACCCATCATTCAGAATGGCATTCATACAGGCAGGCAGCCAATCAGGCTCACAGTGAATTCAGGCCATTCTTCTCCATCCAGACACTCACAACAAGGAATGTGGATTGGGACAAGCACTCAGCCATTCAGCATTCCACGCTGCATTCATACCAGTTTCGGGCAGGGCTGTCTCAGTTTTTTGTCACATACCACCAGAAACCAGATGCCCATAACATGAAATGCATATTAGTCACACATTCCATTCACCCAGGTCCCACCCCAAGGGTGTACCCACAACATACAGTCATTGGGAAGACTCCAGTCAGTCTGGCCTGGACTTCCCCACAATACCATATATGGAACTTCCACCCAACAGCCAGGTAGGGGAAGGGACAGAGTCAGGGCTTCCCAGGACTTTGGGAAAACAAAGGAACAGGCAATAGAAGGCAAGAGGGCACAGGGTCCGTTTCGTCTTCTATCGAGAATCAACCGATTCCAGTGGCAAGGCCTGGGTATCTCAAAATGGAGGATACTCAGAGCACCTGTCAAATTCAGCATGGAGCTGCCACCAGCCCATACCCTGCTCTGTGGGCCACACACAGGTGCCCCCACCAGCCCATACCCTGCTCTGTGGGCCACACACAGATGCCCAAAAACATACTCTAGGGGTTCAAGGTTGTAGCCCCACTCAAGGGTGCCATAAGGGTAGCCCAAGGGTCTGTTCACCAAATCAAAAAGAAGAAGAGCTGCACTGCCAGGAGTCCCCAGAACCAGAACACACATGATAAACGGACTACAGGACAAGGACACGGAGGCCCTGTCCCTCCAATGCATTTCCAGCATCACATCATGCTTTATCTAAAAGAGCTGGCATTAGCATCTCTTATTAGTGCCGGCCTACAGCTAGTGAAAATCATGGTGTGGCAGTGTAGAAAGGGTGTTTTTTGGCCTAGTGGCTGTACAATTTGAGGGAACTTCTTTGATTGCTTTATGCATTTAAGTGTGGGCACATTGTGGCATGCTCGTAGAGACCAATTACACAAAACGTTCCAATATGCTATTGTATGGACATTGAAAACACCAGACAAAAACAGGCATATGTGCTGTTACATTCGGAAGCGCCACATAGACGACATTAAGCAACAGGGCGGAGGCGTTTGCAGCACACAAAACATTACTGCACACATATCACTGCATTGACTTGCCATGGACTACTGTCTGCACGGTGATACACAATTAACTCTGCTTTCTTAATCAAGGTGCCAAGTGACATTGAGTTTCCAACCAATGTACGTGCTAGGCAGTGGCTGGCTTGTTTAGAAGATGAAAATAGCTTTGATGCTGACCGGATGCATTTAGCCCATGTCACAAAGCAGCCACTAGAATGCTTGAGCAAGAAAATTACAGTTAACCTTCCCAGGGATGTGCCATATGTAACTAAAAAGTAATATACAAAAAAACGTTTTGGTGTGTCAAATAAAGATACATGAAAATAGTTTAAAACGTTTTCTGTGTGGCATTTTAATTCTCGTTGAAGAATGCACAGGTTTGGTCAGCTAAATGATACTTGTGCTGGCCTGGTGAATAAAAATGCCCCATGTTAATTTTTTAACACTGAAATGTTAGGCACATACTGTGTAAAAACAATGGCTTGTTAAATCAGCTATCACTTATAAATTGCCCCACTTGAAAGGCTGTCAGCACAATGAATGAGGGGCACAGGGTGTGTGACTCCAAAGCATCGCACATGCTGTGTTTAAAATATGCATTTGTTAGTTTCCATATTCCGAATGAATCGTAGTCATCCACAAATCGCCAGAGAGCCACCAGCAGAACATCTCAGAAGTACCCAGCAGGCTGCTTAATCGTTTGTCTGGCAAGATCAGAGTCAGCTTTCTAGGTGGGCCCCTTACAGCGCCCCCCTCCTGAGCTATTTAGCTCTTTGTCCCGTCCTTCACCCGCTCCCGCCGGGCCAAGGGACAGGGCTGGGTGCATGCAAGAGGCGGTGAAGGAAAAGCAGCACTGAGTACATACGAGACAGCACTGTCGAACTAGAAAAGCATTTTGGCAAAAAAAAATCTTGTACAGGAGAGATACCATTTCGTTTCCTGTGCTCAAAGGCTGATCAAGTCGATTGGCCCCCGTCAAGCATTACAGACTTTTTGCAAAATGCACATTTACGTTGTCCTAGACAAATAAATTGGAGCCCAGGTGCAAAGCTCTCAATTCACATGCTTTTGGCAGGTGTCACCCGCCTGGCAATCAGCGGACTTACCTGCCAAGTCACATATATACTCATGCAGATGGGGAGCAGGTGCAAGTGGATCTTGGTCACCTGGCCTAATCCCCTCTATCAGAATTGTCCCTGGACCTAGTATGATAGCAACCTTGTCGGTCGCCTCCCCCCTCCAGTTACTTGTCCCCCGCCCCTCCTCCAGCACTATCTGAAATGTCATCAGGCCTAGTATGATAGTCGCTTGTTTTGTTCTCCTCCCTTTCTGCTTTCTGTAACCCTCTCCCTCACCTTTCGTTTTCTGTGGTGCTTCCAGAAATGTCATCAGGCCGAATACGGTAGTCGCCTGTCTGTTTCCATTTCCTTCCCACTCTCCCCCTCCCTTCCTTATTTATGTCCTAGCTCTTGCACTATCTGAAATTTCGTCAGGCCGAGTACGATAGTTAATTTCACATCTTTACTTTCCATGGTCTGTAAGAATGTCATTGTATTTTCCCTTGTTCCCTCCCTCGACTTGAAGCGCTTTGAAACACATTGTGTGTAGGCGCTATATAAATAAACTATCATATCATTTGATTCACTTCAATGGGCACATATAAATAAATAAATAAAAAAGTTATAAAAAAATAAAATAAAATAAAATAAAAAACATTTTTGGTTTTGCTTGCACCTTTCTTTGCACCAGTATTTCCTGTCTTCACATATATGACTTATGCTATTCCCAAAGAATAATGAAAGCATTCAGGTCCGTCTGCATGTAGATTTTTTTTATTTTTGTGATAATTCTAGGTCCTTTTGGATGACACGTGTTTCGGCATTACACTTTGCCTTTCTCAAATCCAGGCATTTCCTAAAGTATCGCGGTCCCAATAGTCTGCTTTATTGCTGGACTGATCAAATCCCATCTGCTGAAAACAGTCAAATTCGTGCTACAAGCTCCTAACTGACTCGACGCTTGGAGCACGAATTGGACTTTTTTGACACGTGTCATCCAAAAGGGCCTAGAATTATCACAAAAATAAAATCTACACGCAGACGGACTTGAATGCTTTCATTTATTAATTGGGAATAGCATAAGTCATATATGTGAAGACAGGAAATACTGGCGCAAAGAAAGGTGCAAGCAAAACCAAAAAAGCTTTCTATTTCTCCTAACGGAGTTGAGGAGGTCATGGTCTCCGTGTTTGCATACACTTGTGCGACAAACTGAAGGTTAACAAAACAGAATCTCCAATTCAAAAATTCCAATTTCCAAATAGATTTGGAGCAAAAGTATCGGTCGCGGGAGTACAAATGTAAGGGTATCACCAAAAAGCACCTCAAATTGAACCAAAAAATAAATAAATCCTGTATTTTCACCTGCCTTGGTGATACAAAAGGTTGAGAGCTATGCAGGTGGCAATTAAAACATGTAATGTTAAGGTGAGAGAACGACTATGGATAGAAAAGGATCCCGGGAGCTTGTACGTATTTATTAATCTTCACTAGACTTGGGATGTAGTTTGGGTTGGCCCCGGTTGCAGGCAGCCCATGGCTATTTGAGCTTTGGGTTCCAGCAGGCTGTTTTTGCAGGAGTACACTTGTAACTGCCATGTTACCAAACTACAGGACAGCTGCTGCGAGTGTCACTAGACAGTTGTAGCCCAGGTGTTCTTGCTCTGGCCTGCCGGTATATATCCTTGTCCACCAGGCCATTGAGGGTACAAACACTGAGTGGCAAACCCTCCTCTCACAGTCCAGCTGCTAGAAAATGGTTAGGCAACTTGCAATGCAACAATGTTATTGCTTTATAGGGGGATGGACTCTCACATGAGTCCAAATATGCAAAGCTGTTGACACCACACAAAAACCTCAAGACACCAGGGTATGCAAAGGCACATGGCAGATGTGTAAGATGCATAACACAAATCCCGGAATGTAGGTTGGTGTGCAAGGCACATGGCAGATGTGTACGGTATATTACACTAAGCCCGGTGTGCAAGGCACTTGGTAGATGTGTAAGGTACATAGTACCACATTTCGGTTGACTGCATTTGTTAGCTAAATAAATGTACCAATTAATGAATTAAAATTACGACTGTCTATTCACTCACTTGAATCTACTGCACGGAATCTACTGCACGCACTGAACCATGGGGAAGTTCTTTTTTCTTTATGTTCTCTATTGGTTGGTTTTGGTGTTACAGCCTCCCTTCCATATCAGTTGTTGCCAGTATTGAATTAACAATTGTATACTCTTGGAGGTCCGATATCTATATGCACCTGGTTGGCGCCAAGCCCCCACAGCACCTTAGTCTGTTCTCTTATCTTCAATTAGCATTGGCCAGCAGAATGGAGTGGAGGGGTGTTTTAGCTGAGGATGTACACATATGCCCTGACTGGGTGCACAACTTTTGAAATGACATTTAGTAGAAAGGCAGGTTCCAAAATGACCGGTTTGGTTGGATGGGAAGTCCCAATCACGTGTCAATCCGAAAGCTGTTTTGGAAAGTGTTAGACAGAAACAAATAGAGTGCAGCTATGATGGATGTGAGGTGGAATGCAAAGAGAGTTAATGTGCAGGTGGGAGATGTCGCCAGGGTACGGAATCCCAGGTTTGTAAGGGTTTACCAGTGTGTCTACCACTCCTCAAAGTTGTCAAGGTAGGTGCTGGTTACATGACACTGGGAGACAGGATTGTGTGGCGCAAGAAACGTGTCTGTGCAGGACACCAGGGTGCACGGCAGGTGAATGGATGAGGATGACGTGAACAGGGGGCGGAGTATGTTTGGCTGAGGTTGCTGATGCGGGCGGTGGTGGTGGTGCCCAAGGGGATGGAAGAATCAGCATGAATGGGGCATTTCAGAGTACAACTGACGTTGGGATGATTAACTTTCAGGCGTGGGGCTTCGACTTTCGTGTAGGAGCAGAGTTGCACCAGAAAGGCTGAAGCACTAGCAGTGTGCTTTTCCAAAGCAGTTATATGGAATTGGATAATAGTGTAGCTACTGCCTTGGAAACGTAACTGTGATTTTGTTTTCCTACGGAGGGAGATATGTTATAGCGGGGTATGTTCAGCCATGTGTAGACTAGCATGGTTACGATTAGAACCATATGTATGAAGTGTATTGCTTTGTTGTGTACCTAGATTCCACATGACATCATGGCAATCTACAAAGGGAACATAGGAGGGAAATCCCTAGGGTGACAGCTGGAGAGGTGATGGCGAATGAAGGGGTGTTCCAATTAAAGGACTTTTTACATACCTGAGAGGAGTAGGACTCATTTCACACGGACCCCCTCGAGGCCCCGTCGGGATCTTCACACGGACCCACCTCGAGGCCTCGTTGGGATCTTCCGCTGGCTGCCCAGCTCCACCGCATTTCTCTGGGCTGCTTTGGCCCCCGTTCTGTTCCTGCACGCACAACAGCAGGCGGAAAAGCAGGAAGGAGGGAGAAAGCAGTGAACCCCTCCGCAACGGCCAGGAAGTGACATTGGATCAAGGTTGGGAGGGGGGGCTGTGCGCACCGTAGTGCCCGTCCCGAAGAGGCCGCGAGGGAAGCGCAACCGTGCTCCGCTCGAGCCTGTGCGCGAGTGGCATCTCGCGGATTTCTGTCTCCGCCTCCACGCATCGACGCTTGTGATGCGCACAGCCTCAGGGCGTGACCGTCGGCTTCCTGTCAATCACCGGCTCTCCCCATTGTGACGTGGGTTGCCTAGCAACCTGGTTCCCACGCCTAGGAGCCGCCTGGAGGCATTGTGACTTCAGCTTTTTTTTCTCTGCCTAAAGGAACGAAAAGTGCATTACGATGACTTGGAATTCTTAGTCATTGTGTTACATGGATTGAAGGGCCTGCTTTACCACATTATTGCTTCTTCACATCTCTACAAAAAGAACATTAGGAGTGTGCACCACCTGAGGCTTTGATTTTCTACAACTTTTGCCTCATTTAATACTTGCATCATATCGTTGGTCTGTTGTTACAAGCCCTGTTCTGCAGACATTCTCGCCTAGAAGGAGTAATCTTATCTTGTTTTAT
The DNA here is from genome assembly GCF_040938575.1 of Ambystoma mexicanum. Classification (NCBI taxonomy): domain Eukaryota; kingdom Metazoa; phylum Chordata; class Amphibia; order Caudata; family Ambystomatidae; genus Ambystoma; species Ambystoma mexicanum. The sequence goes on along the minus strand of NC_090936.1, from coordinate 406,556,687 downwards.
TTCTGCTATGGTTGCATCCATACCTCCTCCTGTCTCCTTCCTGAATAAACCAGGCCGTCCCTCCATCAGGTGGGACAGATGGAAGGATATTTTCGAGAATAACCTTGTGGCAATGGGGGGAGACAGATTTAGCTCGGCACGCCAAAAAGCCCTTTTGCTCCACAATCTTGGTGTGGAAGGGCGCAGAATCTTTGATGGCTTGGCTAGAAACCAGGTGCCTGAGGCTGGAGATGCAGACGAATACGCTTTGGCCCTCAAGCAATTGGGGGGCCTCTTTGAACCACGGAAAAATGTCAGCTTTGAAAGACACACATTTTTCCAGCGGACACAAGATCAGCCGGAGTCTGTGGAGTCTTATGTTGCCTGTTTGAGATCCTTGAGCTATTCATGTGAATTTGAGCATCTGACCGACTCGCTGATCAGAGACCAGTTAGTCAGGTGTACTAACAATATCAGGATTCAGGAGAAACTTCTCACTAAAGATATGAAGTTGGATGAGGCTGTTGAGTTGGCCAGGAGTATAGAACAAACGTCCCAGTATGTCAAAGAGCTCAGTATTGATAAGCAGGTCTCTCCAGCTGAGTCAGTGTGTGCCATTGATCAGAGGAAGAGAACAAACTTCCCTGCAGGCAGGAGGGGAAATTGGAATGCGAGGAATTCATCTTCCAGGTGTGGTAATCCAAAGCATGGGGCCAACTATCCATCTTGTCCCGCCAGGTTTGCAGAGTGCTTCAAATGCAAGGGTAAAGGCCATTTTGCAAGTGTTTGCAAAGCCACGTCTATAAACCTTGTAGAGCCCAGAATAGAAAGCAGAGCCAGTAGTGAAGAAAGTATTTGAAGGAATTACAACATACAAGAAGTGTCGAGCTTGCAGGAATCTACCCCCAGCCATGTATTTGAGAATTCGGCCATTTCTGGGGAGACGAAAGGACCTGTAGATGTGTTCCATATTGATGGCTGCAAACTGGTCATGCAAGTTGGCACTTGCTCTCCCTGGACCATAATATCACAAGACACTTTAGTGAACACTTTAAAGAAGAGTGATACACTTATTCGTCCCACTGACATTAGAGCTTGTGGTTATGGTGAATCTGCAATAGAGATCTTGGGGGAATTTCCTGCAAAAGTACTCTACAAGGAGAGGGAATGCCTAGCCAACATTTTAGTAGCCAAGAAAGGTGCCTCTTTGTTGGGTTGGGAAGAGCAAAGAAGTTTGGGAGTGAGAGTACAGGCAAGTACGCCCAACCCAGTAACTATTGCAGAAATTGAGGACGTGTGGTCCAAGGACTTTCCCTGAGGTATTTTCTGAAAGTTTAGGGAAACTTAAGGATTTTGAACATCACATAAAGCTCAAGAATGATGCACGACCTGTAGTGGCCAAAGTGAGGCAGGTGCCACTGAACATCAGGAGTCAGCTTCGAGATGAATTGGACGACCTCATTAGCAAAGGTGTGATCGAACCAGTGACGGCCAAGGAATGGTTGTCGCCAATTGTGCTAGTGGCCAAGACTAATGGGAAGTTGAGGTTAGGTGTAGACCTGTGCAGTTTAAATCAGAGTATAATTGTTGAGAGGCATCTGCTTCCAAACATTTCAGAGACTCTTTCTACACTAGGTGAACCAAAGATGTTTTCTGTCATTGACCTCTCAGTGGCTTATCATCAAGTTCCATTATCTAGAGAGTCTCAACACTTGACCGCCTTCATCACCCCTGAGGGTATTTTTAACTACAGTCACATGCCGTTTGGGCTGGCTTCAGCTGCGTCTTTATTTCAGAGGGTGATGGAAGAAGTTCTTAAGGGTTTGAGAAAAGTTACAGTTTTCCAAGATGACATATTGTTGTTTGCCGATGATGAAAATGAACACAATGAAATACTAAGGGCTGTCCTGAACAGACTCAGGGAAGCCAGATTAATTGTTCAAAGGAACAAGTGTAGAATTGTTGTAAAGAAAGTGGAATATTTAGGCGACAAAATCTCCAGTGATGGTATTTCCCCAAAGAAATCTCTTGTTGAAAGTATCAGTAGTGCTCCCCAGCCCCAAGACAAAGAACAATTGCATTCGTTTATGGGGCTGGCGGAGTACTACCATAAGTTTGTCAGTGGTTTTGCCACAATTTCCTCTTCGTTGAGAGACTTGCTGAAGAAGGGAGTGAAGTACGATTGGTCGAGAGTGTCAAGAGGCTTTTCAAAAGATCAAAGAGTGTATAATACAAGCGCCTTCCTTGGGGGGTTTTGTTGCAGGCAGAAAAACGGTGTTGGCTGTAGATGCAAGTACCCTAGGACTTGGTGCTGCTTTATCTCAATATGATGCTGGGGAGGTTGAGCATATTATTGCATTTGCCGCTAAACCGTTAAGGGGGGCGGAGGAAAATTACTCTGTCATAGAAAGAGAAGCATTGGCGATCTTGTGGGCTGTTGCACATTTAAAGTTTTACCTCTGGGGTCAAACTTTTATAGTGAGAACAGATCATAAACCGTTTGTTCAGCTATTGGGTAGTGTAGAGTGGGCCAAGGGATCTCCCAGGATTTCAAGGTGGATGGTAGAACTATTAGCCTACAATTTCAAGATTGTGTATTTACCTGGCAGGGAGAATGTCGTAGCAGATTGCCTGTCTAGGCTACCTGTGAAGGGTAAGGATGCTGGTGAGGTAATTGTAGAGCAAGGACTGAGCATTTCAGAAATTGAGTACGAGGCTATAGGTAAGGATGAATGGGAAGGTGCCGATAGAGAAGATGTTGTGTTGACACAAGTTAGAACATGGACTAAAACAGGGTGGCATCACGGGAATCTTATTGAAAATAAATTTGACAGGTATTATGGTATAAAGGATGAGTTAAATCTGTCGGAGGATGGTTCCAAACTCAGGAAAGGCAGTAAAGTTGTTCCCCCCAGTAACATCAGGCCTCAGTTAGTGAGCATAACTCATCAAGGACATTTAGGCATGGGAGGCACTAAGAGATATCTTTGACAATCCTTTTGGTGGCCAGAAGTTGACAATGATGTTGATAAGTGTGTAAAGAACTGTAGGGAGTATGAGAGAAGTGATAAGAACAAAAGTTGTCAGGGAAGCACCGATAAATCCTGTAAGTGTGCCCAACGAACCTTGGAAAAAAGTTGCTGTAGATTTGGTGGGACCATTGCAGAATTTGGGTGATGATTTCAAGTATTTGGTTGTTCTAGTTGATTACCACTCAAAGTGGATTGAGTGGAAGGCGATTCGCGAGGCCACCACTTCAGAAATGATTTTCTTTTTTGAGGAAGTGTTTCATAGAGAGGGCTTCCGTACGGAACTTATTTCTGATAATGGTGTTCAGTTCTGTTCTGATAAGATGTTGGCTTTTCTCAAGAAATTTTGTATAAAACATTCCAGGACAGCTCTTTACCACCCTAGGGCCAATGGCCTGGTGGAGAGGGCAAACAGGTTTGTGAAAGGGGGTTTACAACTGGCCATGTCATCGGGTTTGAACTGGCAGAAAGTGTTGAGAGAAATTATTTGGAATTATTGCACTACTCCACATACTGTTACTAAAGTTTCTCCAAGGGTAGGCAACCGGGTACGAAACTCTGCCCAGGTTGGTTAAACATGGCAAGGAGTTGCAATGTGGATAGAGAAAAGATCATGACACTTCTTAGAGAAGCACAAAACGAATTCAAGGAAAGGTTTGATGTAGAAAAGAAAACCAGAGAGATAATCTGGAAATAGGGGGGACTTGGTCTATGTCAAGAATCCCAGGTTGTCTCCCAAATGTATAGAGAGTAAGTTAATTGGCCCAAAGAAGATTGGTGTAGTGAGAGGTAATGTAGTCATCATGGAAGGGGGAGAGTGTTGTTTCATGTCCAAATTAGTAAAGTGTACCCATAACGGTGAGGCAGAGGACCGTGAAACAAGTGAAAATAGCAATGACAGTGAACAGTTGTGTGGATCAGGATTGAGTAATAATGTACAAAAGGATAGTAACATGGATGCAAACTCAGAGAACAAGAAACAAACCCTTCTGGTTGAAAGACTACTATCTGGAGTAAACTTGTTAACATTGTAAGGGAGGAGATGTGTTGGGTTTGTTTACTTTATTAAATATACTTTATGTAGTAGATTAGTTATGGAATAGAATGTTAAGTATGTTGTTGTTGTTGTTCGAGCCTCATTCTCATTACTCACAGCTAGAATGGTTGGTTGTTGCTGTACTGACAATATATCCCGCCCTGACAGACACAGGAGAAATGGGTATCTTGGAAAACGTGGCAGAAGCTACAATTACGAGAAATGGGCATGCAAGCTGCACGCAACGCTGCTGCCAATAATTTCCAAGATCCAGAGATGGAAATATTTGCATGGGGAACGAGAGCATGAATGTTGCTGAATGCACCTGGCCATATGAAAGGAGCTTTATCAGCCCTGCTGGGTCCAGAGCAAGGCTGCACTTTGGGGGATGTAGCCATGCTATTAGGACAATTGCGAGAGGAGGACAGATCTACCAGAGCAATAATGTAGGGAGAATCGGGATAGCCTGGACAAAGGAAAACTGTGAAGGTGAACCAAAGGCAGATGTGGGAAAAGATGTTTAAAGCTGGTGTTCTCAAGGACGAGATAGATGGGAAACCTATCACAGTTGTACTGAGCAAGTGGAAGCAGTTGCAGAAAGGTAAAAAGAAAGAAGAAGGTAGTGTGGCAGGGCTATGGATTTGACCCAGTGAAGAGGAAATGGGGAACTCTCTAAACCTGGGGCAGGAGGCCTACCAGCGTATTTGCCAGCGCCAATCCTGCTCCAGAGATGGGGTGAAGAAGTTGGGAAAGCCCCTGTCTCTGTCCCTTCTTTCTACTTGCGCCTCAATGACTGCACACAGTACAACTGCCAATCACCCAATACCTGCTGTGCAACATGCTGGACACTGTTTCTCATCTTGTAATGTAGGACTGAAGTTACCAGAAGTCCTTGCAGCAGAGACCAGACTACACAGCTCATGAGGGGGAGAAGAAGAGGTTAGCGAGAAAGCAATGGAACGCCCCCTCAAGACAGACCTGCAATCCAGATGCTTCATTCAATGCAGACACAAACTCTAAGATTGAATTTGTTTGTAGAAGGATATTACTTAAGGTCCATTTTATGTGCCGGATGTCTGTAACCCGGCACATCAGGGAAAAGAAGAGAGCAATTGGCTGGGGGAAACAGCTGACACAGAGGACCGAATAAAAGGGGAAGATAAAAGAGGGCAGAAAAGACATGCAAGTGTGGATTGTTTGGGTGAGGTCAAGAGAACAGAAGACGGACCAAGAGCCCAGGGAGAGGAAGGGCAGTGCAGCAGAGAATGGCGGAGGATAGTAGAACATGTATGCACGTTGCGGAATTGGCTGATGAGAGAAAGTGGTATTTGGGCATGAGAGTGCATGCAAAGTGATTTACTGAGATTAGGTGAGACATTGGGGTGCGATAGAGTGGTTAGTGAAGGTGGTAGAGACTGAAAGGAGGGTGATTGTGGAGGAAGGTGTGGGAAGGGTAGTGGGAGGAGGGAGTGACAGAGCGCAGTGGGAGGAGAGAGCAGTGGGAGGAGAGAGCAGTGGGAGGAGAAAGGACCAGAAGTGGACATTGCTGGGCTAAGTGGAAGTAGTAGCAAATAGAGCGGAGGCTAGGAGTAAGTAATAGAGCTAAGAGGAGAACATCGAAGAGACAGAAGAGGGAGAGAGAAGGGAGAGTGGGAGGAAGATCAAGTGAGAACAGAAAGAAGGGAAAGGAGACATAGAAGATCAGGGCGTGGAATACAAGTGTGCAGAATACAAGGGTGCAAGAGGGAAGGACAAGTGGAGCTGGGTAATTGGAAGGTACCCATCGCAGTTAAGATCATACTTATTCTTGGGGAACCACTGGATAGGATCCACCTTGAAAATCACAGAGGGAGACAGCAAGATAAGGGGTTTGTCTGTAGGCCATCATAAATAGCCAGTCAGTAGTTTGAAAGTAGTGATTACAAATCTCTAGTGACCACTAGGGATTTAGGAATTCCTGGCCTCGGAAGTCAAAAGCCCACATGAAAAAGAGAGGGAGGGGCAGCCATTAGTGAAGCCCTCCCACAAGATTTCAATAAAACACGTTAAACTGTCTTTGAGAGTCAGCGTGTTCTTAAGGCCACCTGTGACAGGACTTAAACTTTCCACCCTGGTAGGCTGCAACATTGTTATCCTACAGCAATGGGTGGCGTTATGTCCAGTGTTTGAGATTGAGTCCTCTGCCGACTTCTTCTGCTCTTCTCTTTGTCTGGTCTATGTCAGTGTGTTCAATATAGCCCGCAGAAGGCTCTTAAGGTTTAAAATTCCGGTCGCACCTTCTCTTGTTTCTTATGCTCCTAGGTCTGTAGCCCGGTCTGTGATACAAACTCCTAAGCACTTTTATAAAGCTGTTGACTTATTCTGTAAATTGTTTCATTAGTTATTCCCCAGCTTTGGCCCATCTAGCGGGATGGGATTGTAAGGCTCTCTCTCACAAAGCTGCCACCTTCTCTTTTGAGGGATACCATCTGGGTATTGCACGAGTCATGTAAACAGTTGTGGGTAGGGACACTGACTGTGGGCCGGCGAGCTTTGCCAGCTTCTTCATGCAAGACCTGGAAGCTGTATAAGGGAGCCTCTCATCTATACCCACTATGCTCACTTGGCACCTTGATTTACAGCCAGAGATATTGAATTAAAAAAATGTGGCTCCCGAAAACCATGAGGGCCAGGAGCAGGCCACAAGCCAGGATCGTAATCTTAATGGGAATATTTTTATAGAGCAGGCACAATAGTGCACAATCTGCAAGCTGGAATCACTTGCAAACTCACCAGTTTGTATGGGTGTATGACAACGCCGCCTGGAAGCTGGGACATCAGGGAAAAGGGTAGCAGCGGTGCCAAGGTGCTCACCAGTGAGTATGGGGTGGCCATGGTGGAGTCTGGTGGCCACCATGGCAAGGCTGCCTCATTCCAAGATGCCAGCTCCCATTCTAGTTGACCTGGCCTGCAAAATTGCAGCTAAACATTAACACCATACTTTGTACATCTTATCCGACGGAGGCTCAAATTAGACTAAACCAGTCAGACACTCCCACTGCTGACTGCCCCCTTTCCTAGTGGAATCTTTAAAGCCATTAATGTCATTTGCCACAGTACAAACCACAGCCTTAAAAAAGTTTGGACAGCGTCTGAGAAGTGCAGTTATGCAGAGAGTGAGGGAAAGGGAGGTGGAAGACACGCGAAGGAGAGTTTGGAGGTGGTGGAGGGAGAAGAAGGTTGCCATTGGAAAAGAGAAAGAAAGGGATGAGGAGGAGAAACATGCAATCTAAGGGTGGAAAAGTTAAATCAGAGAGAGCCTAATAGAAGTCACCCAGATACAAGCCTGGAGACAGCTAGATTAAAGTCTGACAATAGATTGATAGAGCCTCGACAACAGACCACCCGCCTTGGCTGGACGCTGTGACAAAACCACAACAACATGAAAATCCACTGGGAACAGATGCATAAAAAAATCAACTTAACTGGACATTAAGCTACATTGAACCAGGAGGGCTTCCAGTTTGCCAGACAACAACAGAAGTGCTCTGAACCTCTTGGACTGAGAGGGACTTTGAACTATTTAGGGATGTACAACCATGTGCCTGAACCTCCATAGAATTAGGGAACTGAACTCAGAATTCGGTCCGTCTCTGTATTTAGACTTGGCTTTTGGCATTCCCCAGTAATTTAGACTTGGCTTTTGGCATTCCCCAGTTCACATGCTTTTGTTTTCCTTGAATGTTTGCACATTTATATGCAATGTATCCTTGTTTAGTAGTAGGACTCCCAAGTACATAAAACCTTACTCCAACCTGTCTTTGACCAAAATCAAGCAGTGTATTTTGGACCGGTATGGGTTTGAGTGATCTCTTGATTCCTTGCCATGTGACACCATGCTCATTAGCCACTACAATTATATCCACCTAATCACAATGGGTCGTGGTGGGGACAGAGAACTTAAAACTCCCCCAATCTCCCACTCCTCCCCCATCCTCCCCCTCATTCCCCCTCCTCCCCCCTCGTTTCCCTCCCCTCCTCCTCCAGCTCCTCCTCCTCCTGTTCCCCTCCCCTCATTCCCCCCCCACCACCTCCTTATCCTTCCTCCTCTCCCCCTCCTCCTCCTCTCCCCCTTTCCCCCCTCCTCCTCTCCCCATCGACCCCTTCCCTCCTCCTCCCCTCCCTCCTCCACCTTTCCCCTCCTCATCTGCCTGCTCCTCTTCCCCTCCTTTTTCCCTTCCCCCTCTTCCCCCTCTCCTCTCCCCCTCCTCCTCCTCTCTCCTCCTCCTTCTCTCCCCCTTTCCCTCTCCCACTTCCTCCTCTCCCCATCGACCCCTTCCCTCCTCATCCCCTCCCTCCTCCACCTTTCCCCTCCTCATCTGCCTGCTCCTCTTTCCCCCCCTCTTCCCCTTCCCCCTCCTCCCCTCTTCCTCCTCCTCTCCGCCCTCCGCCTCTCCCCCCTCTGCCTCTCCTCCCTCTGCCTCTCCCTCTCCCTCTCCCCTCCTCCTCACCTCCACATCCTTGTCCTCCTCCTCTCCCTCCTCCTCCTCTCCGCCCTCCTCCTCCTCTCGCCCCCCTCTCTCTCCTCTTCCTCCTCTCCATCCCCTCCTTTAGCCTTATCTACATGACTCCCTTCAGAACTTTCTAAGGGTTTTCAAACTATAAAGTTCCTTTCCCAAGTTTCAATAGCAATGGGAAGGTTTTGGATTGGGCCAACAGCAGACACCCAGATCCTCTCATTATCTCCCCTACTTGCTCCCTTTCTCTTGTGCCCTGATCTGGTCTTTTACTCACTCCTCCATCCCCTTCTTCTACCCTTCCCTCTTTCCCAACAACCACTCACTACCATACTACACTCACTTTTGCAGGCACTCACTCATTCACTGCCTCAGTATCCGGTACCACTCACTCTCACTACCAACGCCTCACCTGTAACAATCTCCTGCACCGCCATCTCAAGTTCCACAGCAGTCCGCTCCACTGTCCATCGTCCACCTGGCCTCTCGGTTCACCTCCACTCAACCTGACCTTGCTCGAACACCTTTAGCCCTTTTCCATTTACTGCTCTTGAATACTCCTCCCTTCCTGTGCCTCTTATCACACGGGGTTCAACGGTCTTAGCCCCCCTTAGTCACCCTGTGCTGTCCAGTAATCCTTCAATGCTGCTGTATACCTTTGAAGTGGAGATTACTGCTCAGTCGGTAAAATGTGCAGTTCATTGAATGCAGGTGTTTGTGAGTTTGAGCTTGGACCGCCGGTTTCTCTCTACATTCTGTTACAATCTATGGTGGTTGCTAGGAATGCTGGTACTTAAACTTATGTAACAAAGCAAAAAGAACTAGGCCCAGCATCAAGGCAGTAAAGCAATGATGATGGAAAATGTTAGCGGGGTAGCAATGCAGACACAAAAGGGAAGGGAGGGCAGAGACTGTGGCACTCACAACACCCTTACCAAACCTCTGGGGCAGGACTGCCTCTGGTTTAAACACTGTTAGACTTCCTGCCTCAGATCGGGAGGGGATCCTCGTCGCTGACCCAGACACAGGGTGCAGTGCATCCTCACCTAGCTGAAGGCGCATTGCTTCCTTGAAAGGTTCTTTTTAGATTTTCCTAAAGCTTTTTTCACCTGCTAGGCAAATATATAATTGTCTCAAAACACCTGTGAATGATTTCTGCCTGAGTGTCTGAGTGAAAGCAAGTCACTCCTAGTCATGCACATCTCTTCATAACTGTTGCATTTGCTGCTTGCCTACTTGCAGTCACTGCTCAATCAATGCTGCTTTTGATGACATTGATGGAGGGGAGTTGTCAAAACTGTGATTATGCCTATGCCATCACATCCTCAGGTAGTTTCTCAACATAAGGCTGCATTTCGTCCCATTTTGCTCAACCACATATTTGTAATGCTGTGGCAGTTACAATGCATCTATTGTACACTGCAGTGTTTGTCATTTTCTTCTCCATAGCGTGTATGCGCCTACTCTCCTTACCCGCAAGAGCTGCTGAAGGTTCAAGCAGACATTACTCAATTTGCTGTGATAACCACCAGAGTCTGCCTTTAGCTGTGCTCTAAAGAATAACAGTTTATGACGGGATAGCTCATACATATTCTAGATGTGCTAATATGCAACTCTTGCAGCCACTAGTACATGAATGGTGTGGTTGAGCAGTTCCTCATTATGAAGTCTGAAGGATGCTGCAGAAATAGGTCTGGGTTCATCTAAAGTCTCCTGTATGAAGTAGTTATTTTTCTATTCGTTCTGAGTTCTAAAATTGAACCATGTGGCAGTCGGTTTCATGACAGCAATGAACTTTGTCTGATACTCCATAGGATGATAAATATGGTCCCTTGTTATCTCGGCAATTGATGGGGTAATTCTCCAATAACTTTCTGCTTCATCCCAGATGTGTTCCTCTTGCCCTGGGAAGTAGACCATTTACTCGGTTATAGGTGAAAGTTTCGAATGAAAAGTATCGAATGACAAAAGGGTCGAATCAAAAGGACCGAAAACAAAAGGGTCGATTCTTTTGGGGGAGGGGGCGACGTCCCCCGCCAAACCCCCTTTTTTGTGGTAAAAAACACTTTTTTTTCCTATACGGAAACCCCCAAAAATATATATATTTTAAAAAAAAATGTGACCCTTTTGTTTTAGGTCCTATTGACTCGACCCTATGGCATTCGATCCTTTTGGATTCGAACCTTTGACTGGACACCCATTTACTCTATTTCATGTGAGCTGGTGCCTTGGACTCTAGTGTCTGGTGCATGTTCGCCACCGCCTTTCCTTTTGCCTCTTGCTGGTTATTCTTTCACCAGAGCCCCACACATGTCTGTGCAAGCGTTAATTACTGTGGCTAGCTGCTGACTCCAGCATGTCCAGAGCCAAATGTTAGTAGTCAGCCACGCCAGACAGAACATTCGCTTCATGTCCTGAAGAAAGTCATTTACAAACTCTTCAACATCCCATTTGAGGCGCATATTAAAGGCAACCAAGATAGTTAAGGGTTGGCCTGGCCTTAGGAAGAGTGAGGTTGAGAGAGTTCTTGGTGCTTGTCTGAAGGAGCAGATGAAGAGGTACATGAGGTCTGGTGGCTGAGGCCTACTTGTATATAGTGATTGTATACAACGATTGGACAGGACAAAATTCATATCTGAGAGGACATGTGAATGAGCTTTGAGAGTACTGACAAATTGGCTCAAACAGGTATGCATCGCAAATATCTCCAGAGGTCCTCGGGGAGAAAGCACCCATCATTGCCACGTCTCCAAGAAGTATGTCTTGTGACCCCAGGCAGAGAAGCGTGGTGTTCAAGTTGACTGATAACAGCTGAATAGTAATAGTGCACAGAGCCTCTGCAATTGGTTGAATGCTTCAGGTTGGGCTTTAACCCAACAGAGATTGTATTGAAGGGAAAGTAATAGGAGTCAACAGAGTACCTCGCCCACCGTTGCGGTATTTTGGTTCATATAGTTAATGTTAACAAAGTATCGACTCTACCTAAAGCTGTGTGGGCTCACACTGGGAAGACTGACTAAGGTCAGGCTGGTCCCAGACCAGAGCACTTTGGGATGCTGACATGATGCCATGAGCTTGGTAAACCAGACCCAGAATACCTTACTCTCTTAGTACAGCCCAGACAAACCACTTTTTTTTTTGTTAACAGATGAGGTGTTTTTACATTTTTTTGTTTGGGCAGGCTATGATTTTGTTTGCTTAGGTCAGGGTGAAACCATCTCAGTTTAGTTTCAGTAGGAACTGCTGTTCGTAGGGCTACCAGGGAAGCGGGTAGCTTCCAGAGTGCCAGAGTTTCAAGCACCATAGCAGCAACAAGCAGAGGCAAAGGGATGTGGTAGGCGCTAGATACAGAGATAGAATTGGATCTTTGGGGCACAAAGACACACAGCTAAAGGGGTATGGCCTAGTATTTGCACCCAGAGGAGCTCACAGAGAAAGGAGGGTCGGGGAAACAAAATGGCCTCCGCTAGTCCACTGATGAAATGGGAGGGGCTGGTCTTTGAAAAGACAGAGAAGATTTTTTTTAATTTTTTTATTGATATAGCTGATAATCAACTTTTCAATATGGAAATACTAAATTATACATGAATAGACTCAAAAACATTGCAATCTGATACATTAAAATATTGAGGAGCCATTCATTAATTCAAAACATTAACAAAAGACCAGTAAAATTAGATACCAGGAGAAAGAGAAAGAAGAAAAAGAAGAAGAAAAAGGACACAGAAGAAAGAAAATGTTTGTTCTCAGACCTTTTGCATTTCATCTTGATCTTGATCTTATGATATTACATTATATTCATCTAATTTTAACTCATTTAGGAATGCAATCACTCTTATTGATACTGGTGTTGAAATGCCAGAATAGATTGTTCTCCAGAGTGTATTGGATGTAGATACACTGAATGGTTCCATTATTCGTTTAAAATAATTTATTTGCTGGTTCAAAGGTGTTTCACACTCAGTCAATAAATGTTTTAAAGTTTCTACATTCTCTGGCTGATTGCAGAAGCGACAATTCTTTTCTTCTTTATTGATTAGTTTTCGCCGTGCCAGTATTTGTCTTGTGGGCCAGAGATTCAATCGAAGACGCAGCAAGTCATTCCGTTACTGCACTGATGGAGACCTGATCAAGTATTGCTCTAGATGAGAATGGTTCTTTATTGTGATCATAGCTGGATCAAAATCACAATAACCAGAGCATTTCAGTCTTGTGTTTTCCCAGTCCATTTCAAACATCCTTGTTTTTGTTTGTGCTGGATTTTGAAACTTACATCTGCAGCGCTAGGATTCGGATAACTTGATTACGCCATTTGCATATAAATTAATCTCTGGATGCAAAAATGTATCCAGCCAAGGTTCCCAAGACTGTGTCAGAGTTCCAGGCTAGTAGGCATTTCCTGAACATTCCTACTATTAGCCATGTGTAGCTCATATTGAGGGAGATTAGTCCCAGCTCATATCGAATAATAGGTAAAGGGGTTGATGTTGGTAAGTGAAGAACTCCCCGCCAGTATTTTCCCTCCAGATTGTTCCAGACAGTCTCATTTATAATAGGCCTTGTTTCTGAGGAGTACAGCAAAACAGGTGCTACTTTTTCATGATAAAATGATAATGTTGGGCGTAAGGTAAATTTCCTGTATTTTCTTTGCATGCTCCTGGTTTGGTGAATAAAGGTTGATACCCTGTCCTTCTGATGTTGTAAAAAGGCGAGGTACTGATTTACTGTCAAAATTTGAGCTCCCAGGTATATATAATGTTAACTACTTGGAGATTCTGACCCATGAGGTTCCAGGTATACAATTTTTTTTAATATCTTCTGGGAAACATTGAACATCATGATTTTAGTTTTATCAAGATTTATACTTAGATAATTGATGTTGGTATAATTTACCACTGCGTCTAATACTTTCTGTAGACCTACTGGGGTTTTCAACATAATAACCAGATCATCCGCATACATTAGCAATGGAAATACCCTTGTTTAGTAATATCGGCAGATCAGTGTAGATGTTTTTGAACGCCTCTCCAAAATCTGAGATGAAAAAATTGAATAACGCTGACGCAAGCGTACAGCCCTGGCACAAACTTCTGAATGTCTTGATTACTTCGGTTAATTTGCCTTAACTTGTTAACCTGATCTTTATGGTATTATCCGTGTGCAAATCCTTAATAAGGTGTATGATGTATTCCGGACACCCTCGTCGTGACAGTTTTTTTATTAATAGCTCCCGTGATACTGAATCAAATGCTGCCCGCAGACCTATGTAGGACATATATAGTGGCTGTTTGACTGCTTTGTGATGTTCAATGACTGCTGTTAGGGTCAGAAGATTAACACATGTTCCCATCCAAGAAACAAATCCGGTTTGGAGAGGATCTCTAGCTCCAGAACGTATTGTCCATTGTGTGAAGTCCCTTAAAATGAATCTCAAAAACAGTTTACCTGACACATAAAGCAGTGAAATCGGTCTGTAATTCTTGGGTAGTTATCCATCCCCTTCTTTGAATATTGGGATGACTATCGCCGACTTCCATGTTGCTGGAATTATGTTGGTGGATAGAACCTGCTTGAAGATTAAGGTTAGGATCTTTGCCCATTGCACTGGATGTTGTCTTAGAACAAAATTACTCATGCCATCAGGACCTGGTGCACGAGAGTTGGAAAGCCTATTTATGTGATATAACACATCCTCTTCTTCGATGTTAAGGCCTTTGTAATCTGGACTTCCTCTGATCACTGGACTCAATTGGGACTCTTCCTTTTGATAGAATTTACTCAAGTATGTGACCCAATCCATTTCATTGACCCCATTAAGTTGTACCGCTCCTTGAGTAGCATGGTTGCTATTATTAATTAGGGCCCATAGCTGTCCCATATTTTTGTTGAGACTGCTTCTTAACATGGCTTCTCCGTCCTTTTGCAGCATATACATATGTTGCGCTCTGAGCCTGTTTTTATATTGGCAGTTTAGTGATTTTAATTTATGGACCTTGTCAACGCCATTTGACTTTAGGATCAATCTTCATCGTCAGATATGCCATTTGGGTTTCTGTACACATTTATAATGGCCATTATTCCTCCTGGATATTCCAACCTGACCATTTGTAAGAAGGGATTTGGAGTCAGCCAGGGAGAGAGTCGCCATCTCCTATGATTTTTAATTAAGATCATCAAACCAGATGATGGTCTTCCCCAATTTGTAGATTTAGCTGGATTTAGGAGAATAGTGTGGTCTTCCCATGTTGGACATTTCGATAGCCATGTTTCTTGCAGAATTATGATATGATGGGGGCCTAAGACCTCTGCACTCGGATCCAACAAATGCGAGTGACCACAGGTGTTCCAGCTAATCAAGGAGATAGCTTGCCTCTCTTGCTCGCTGACTAATTATGACTTCTGAATCCACTCTTTCCCTTGATTGTGTGGATGAGATGTCATTGTTCTGTCTGGGATGTCATTCATTTTAGCTTTGTATTCGGATCCTTGGTTGTCTGTCTTTCTGTTCCAGCCTGATATTTCCTTCCGCATCCATGTACAACGGATCCCTAGCTAACACGAATCCCAAAGTGAAAATCTCCATTCTGGCTTGCCATAAAGCCTTTCTAGTCAGATTGGATTGAATACAAAGTCTTACGATAGAGTGATCGTTTTCTTTGAAAAATTCAACCTGGTCAATATCAGTAGTAGATATGTCTTGTAGAGTGTCCACTTCGTCACAGACTGCCAGTATACTTGTACGGTTCAGGACATATTCTGGAAAGGGAGCTGGTCGACATTTTAGGATTAACCTATGGTACATACTCCACTTTTTTTTTAGGTTACATTGCCTTGTAAACGTCCTTTGATGCTGTTTTTTGCTTTTTATCATTCTCTTGTGGTATATTCGAGTCATTAAATCTCTTTTGTGTACCTGGTGCTTGTTCACAATTCTTTTCCTGTCTATCTTTATTTGTTGGACTTAATTTTGGCATATTGAGTTTAAAATAATTCTCAATTGCCTTTGCGATTTGGTCTTCCATTGCCCCCGGTTTAAGTTGTTGTATTGGTGTGACCATTTCACACTCCTTGTCTTTATCTTGATAGTAGTCACTTGGATCTCTTGACGGTTCTATGGGGTCACAAGTCACCTGCTTTTGATGGCTTTCAACCGTCATTAGTCTTGGTTGAGATTTCTGGTGATGTTCTTTTTGTGAGAGTAAGTGATTTTATTGTAGTCCTAATACCTTTTGTTCATACAATGCTGCCTGTCTATTGTTAGATTTAGGATTTTGGGGGTTTTGTGTTGAGCATTTTTCATTGCTCGTCAGTATTTCTGTCGTTGACGCAGTCTCCTCACTAATATTTCGAATCTGAGGAAGGCTTCGGGGTGGCATCTTGGTGAGTTCTTGTAGTTCACGATACTTCTTTATCGAATTCTCTATTTGGGCTCTAATGTCCGCCAATATTGAAAGTTCTTCATCATTTTGTTTTGGAGTAGACTTCTCGTTCTTGTTAACACTCGTTGTGGACGGTTGGACATTCGATTTTTCAGACAACTTATTAAGTGCCTCTCCATCGTTTACCACCATCTGTGCCACTCCTGCTTTGGAACTGTTTGTATGTGTGACTTCTTCCTGCCGAGTCTCATGTTGCTTATCAGTGTGGCATATTGATATAAGATACGTTGGATATGGATTATTAATTGGTACTTCTGTTCCTTCAATCGTTGCATTCAGTTGATTTAAGGGTGGCTAGTCATCGATAGTCTTTTTGTTGGTCTGCCTTTGTGTTCCGGACATTTTTTGTCCTCTTTGGATTGCTTTTTTTAGCGTCAGACTGGTTTGTTAACATCTTTCAATTTAGGCATCAGTCGTTTCATTAGATGTTTGAGGTTAGCTCTTGACCGTATTGATTTTGTCTCTTGGTTTTTAGCCCTTTTCATGTTTATTTCGGCGCTTTTTGTGCCATTTCTCTTAGCATTTTGATTTTGAAATAGGTCATATACCACTGGTGTATCAGCTGATGCACTCGCCACCTCCTTAGGCATCGACTGTTCCTAATCTTTCTTGTCTAGGGCGCTCAAGTCCGCATTTGCACCCATATCGTGTTGGGGAATGTGGATCATGTCCAAAGCCTCAGCTTGGTCTGTTGACACCTCATTACCATGATTGTTCAAGGATTTGTTGAGACTAACATGGATGATCTCTGCAATTACTTGACTAATTTCTGGAACTTTCACAAATTCTTTTTCCCTCGTATAGCCTTTCGATGGTACCCTTCCATTATAGGGATCTGAGGAACTTTTCATTCATGTTAGTTGATTCATCCAAGGTACAAGCTGGTCAAGTTGTTTGGCTTGTGCTGCTAGTTTGTGGTCTAATGTCTCAAACAATTTTGTTAACGTGACCACTGACATATGCATGGAATTTAGGGTGATTTCCAGAATTTTGTGTTGGGATTGAATTTTTCATTTGCATCAATATTCTCCATTGGTATTTCACTTTGTCTACGCAAGGATTGTCCTTCTGTTACTAGACCTGCCAGTCACATATGTACCGTATGTGCAGAATTGTCAAAAAGGCTTGGTGACTGGTATAGACTGTTGTCTCTCGATGCCATCATTGATGAAGATGCTATGAACGATATTTTTTCCAGATTAATGCTTGAACCTTCATTGCGATGTTGTAGATCAATAGTTATAGGCGACGCAGGAGAGTCTTCTACTTCGTCTCCTGGATATGCTTTTTCTGGGCCTCCCGAAGCTGTTGGGTTTGATCCTTCTGAATTAGGTTGCATATTAGGTGTGGTTAAATCCACAGCTTCGTCTCGTGAATGCACTTTTTCCGGGCCTTCCGACTCTGGTGGTTTTTGGTACTTCTGAACTAGGTTGCACTTTGGGTGTAGTTGAATCTGCAAGTGGTAATTGAGTGTTTGGAAAGTCCTCAGTTTGAGTAGCCGGCTCAATTGCGATATTCAATTTTGGCTGACCATCCACTGAGAGTAGTTGAGTATCTATTATTGAATTGTTACTTGACAGAGTCTTTTTTTTTACGATCGAATCATCCGTCATGTTTCCAATGCGTTTAGATGCCAATGCATCGTTGCCTGGCTTGATTTTGCAAAATTCTCGGATGTCACCTTCGCAATTTTTTTCCCCGCACTAGTCCAAGGATCGGTTTCGTATTTTTCTTTTCAAGGTGGTAACCGCCGGCGTTCTAATTGGCGTTGATTTTAATGTTAAGGACGTGCTGGATATTAAAAGATTCTTCTTCATTTTTGATCTTAGAAAATATCCTCCGTGTTGCATGAATAGCGTTTCTCACCGTGTTTTTCCCTCTTTTCGATCTTTACAAAACGAGTGAAAATAGGGGCACTCATGACGGGATTATCCCCACTATTACTTCAACCACACGAGCTTGGCATCAGTTGTGCTCTGGTATGTTATTCCAAGGGCTGAGATTTGTTTTTTACGATTTAAATGTGGTATGCTGCTCAAAGGGCCTGGCCCCACAGTCACAGCTACCTCACAGTTGTTGTTTACACTTTGAATACGTTGTGCTGCTCAAAGGGCTTGACTCCCACAGTCGCAGCTACCCCACGTAAGATCAGTTTGGAATTATAGTCATCATTGTATTTGCAATTTTCAATTAATTGGCACTTCTTAAAGGCAAATGCGGACAACACAAAGTCATGTTATTTAGAGCGTGGAGAAGTGTGTAGTTACAAGCTTACCTCTAAATGTAATTGGGGTAAATTCTCGCGCCCTCCCGTAATCGGGAGACCAAACCCCAAGGTGGGCTTGTAGTGAGGGGGGCACAGCGCACACCAGCGCACCCAGCGCAACACGGACAACACATTCGCTGCACTCTGCGACGCTCCGTGATAGGAAATGGTATTTAGAGTCTTCACTCCTCCTCCACACCAATAGGCAGTGACAAAAGACTTTGTTGCTGCAGCTCCTCCAGAATTCCAACACGGACAACACACTTGCCGCACTCCGCCGAGAGAAGATTTAGAAAATGAAAAGCAAAGTATAACAGAAGAACACTGACCCGCAGCTGGTGCTCGAAGAAGACATTTTAGAGGAACGTATGCATTTGGGTTCTCCCATATCCCAGAAAAGAATAGAGCAGCGGTTGCTTTGGTCATGTTATGGAAAGGTCTGGGTATATGGCAACGAGTGAAGGGTGACCAATTAAAGCGGAGTGGGAAAATTTGATTATGAAATTAATGCAGCATACATTACGTGCTGCAGAGGTCAGCTACAGTACTGGATAAGTACAAGGTTGGTGACCCCCTCGCCCCCAAGGAAATGTGAAATCCCCTTCCCTTATAACACTAACCAGTCAAAAAGGTGCCTTGTGTGTTACTGAGGAGGGGCTGGGTTAAGAAAGAAAAATAAGTAGAAACTGCAGATGAATTCAGGCTCTGACTGAAGACGGAAAACATCCCTGTGCACAACGTTAAACATACATTTGAATGGGTGTTTCCTGGCAGTAGACTGAGCCTGGTGTACATTGCGCTACATTGTGGGAGGGAAACGGTGAGTCATTAGGGGATACCACACCCCCTTTAAAGTATTGCTGGGTCCTAAAAAGCATGCAGGGAATGTTGGTTCGACTAGGGTAGCTGTGATCGGAGTTCCCCTTTTTTGGCAAAGGAAAGATGGAATTTGGAGTCATGGTAGTGCAGATGTTTGAAGGGCCATAGGAATATTGGTCCAGACAGATGGAAAAATGACAAAATACCAATGTACAATATGATGAGGTGCGGGCATTGAGCTTAGTCCTGGTGATGCTAATGAACATGTATCATTGATTGTTCAGCGGTGGATTCGGTCTATGGGGGTCATTACGAGGTAGAACGTAACCATGCCGCAATTAGCGGCATGGCTACACCCTTACCAGGTACCAGGTCCGGGCTCCTCGAATGAGGAATTACCGGGCCATTCTGACCTTGGAGGGCCCGGTAATAACTCATTCAAGGAACCCATCCCCATTCGAGCCCCCATAGGGCTCATGCTAATAACGGGCCCGTTAATAACGGGCCCATTGTTAGCATGCTGGGCTGCTCGCGGTAAAACCAGGCGTCCTTAGCGGGTCCGCGAGCAGAACTCGTAATGAGGCGGTAAGGGGTTGACTACTACGGCACCTTTACCGGCACCGTTAATCCCTTACCGCCTAGGTCGTAATGACCTCATATGTGTTCCTTTTGGGTACAGTCTATTTACAGTGTTGCAAGTGTCAGGAATACACCAGGATGGATGGTTCGACATTAAAATTGCATGAGCTATCGAAGAGTATTGTTGAGAAGGCAAGGCGCAGATCCAGGATTGCTCTGATTGAGCGCAGAGCTAGCCGGACTATACTGAAAGAAGACAATATTGTTGCAGAAAGGGCACATCAGTTCACAGATGACGTTCAGCACCAGACCATGTTTCAAGTACGTTCAGCCTTAAGGTATTAAGGTATGAATAGGAATATAGGAAAAGAGGGTGGAATGAGTTAGAGGGTATAAGATTTGGATACTGGTCATCACCAACAAGCAGATCAGAGCCTGTCAGGGGGAGCATAGAACGTTCTCTATGATGGATACTGCTCCTATACGTAGGCCATTGATGGAGTTAAGACTACTGTGACAGGCTCCAGGTTGAGGGGGTGGAGGGGGGGGTCACCCCTCCCAATCTGGTATAGGCAGCCTACCTGAGCAGTTGCCAGAGCTGATCATACCCCAAAAGTGGGGGAGTTGAGCGATCTCCAGTCCCAGACTTCCTTGGGGGTATGTTGTGATGTAACAGCATCGGTACCATTGTCTCGATACCAATGACTTGCAACCTCCTTTCTGGCCAGGCCTCTTCTCCTTTCCTTTCAGAACAAACTGTCTCAGAGGATCCCTAATGGCTGCAGAAAGAATCCAGACAGATTCCTTTGAGAAACCGGAGCACCACAAAGTGCCTCCATCCAGCATTCATACTAGTGAGAAAATGAAAAGGAACCTTCACAAACTTACATGGTGGTGAAAGCTTGGGCAGTGTGAATGCACTATTCCCTTCCTGCTTGGAAACCATGCAAAGGCTGAAAAGGGTGCAGAGCTGTCTGGCGTTTTTAAAAGCTGTACCACAAATATCCAACACACTTGGGAACCAGGAGATAGATCATTGCAGCAATCAGTGTGAAACCAGCAGAGGACTGATTAAGGGCAAGCTGGGCTAAAAAAGCCCAGCATCACGGAACAAGGATGACATGTGTTTTGGTGAGGTTAAGGGCAGTGTAGGTGGATCAAAAGACCAGGCAATGGAGACAGCGAATGGTGGAAGGAGAGGAGAGTGGAGAGAACACAGTGGATAAGAGGAGAAGGTGAGAAATCTTTATGTTCGTAATGCCAAGAACAACCTA